>NC_069072.1:1200000-1500000 GCF_025698485.1 Gossypium arboreum
ATTTATTTTTTTAAAATAATAATTTTGAGAATCTAAATAAAGTAATTAATGATTCAAGTTTATCATATTAAAGTATTTTATTTTTATATTTTTCTTTGAATTTTTTCAGATACATATGATTTCAATTTATCTGTTCAAACATGTAATTAATTATCTTTGTAATAAGATTTTAATTTAACATGTTTAATTTTTACATTAACTTGAACAATTTCACTCAATTCGACTCGACTCGACTCAAATTTCATTTCACTCGACTCAAATTAAAATTTTTTCAAATCGAGTTAGGATGATAAAATAGGACTTTTCAACTCAATTAATTCGAAATTTTTTCACTCGATTCAACGCTCACCTCTAATGACTGATTTGTATTTTTCAAAAGTTTAGTGATTGAGATGAAAGTTTAGTGATTATTGGTGTACTTTACCTTTTTTTTTAATGAGAAAGTGTTATAAGAAAATACAAAATGTGGTAAAAAGTTCGAACCTATTTATTATTAGTAAATTATTCGAATATTATTATCTAAATTTAAGTTTGAATTAAATAATATTATCCATTTGATTTTAAATTTGCAAAAAAAAAACCGGATCAAATTCGCTAAAATTCTTTTGTTACAATATATAAACTCAAAACTATAAGCATTTTATAACAAATGGATTTAAATATCTGAATTTGTTATCTAAATAAGCAAAGCGGATTCGGATAATGAATATTTGAGATATCTAACTAAATTCATAATAAATAGTAATTTTAAAATTTGATCCAAATATTATT
Source organism: Gossypium arboreum (assembly GCF_025698485.1). Classification (NCBI taxonomy): domain Eukaryota; kingdom Viridiplantae; phylum Streptophyta; class Magnoliopsida; order Malvales; family Malvaceae; genus Gossypium; species Gossypium arboreum. Next base: position 1,200,772 of record NC_069072.1, read on the forward strand.
CAAATCTACTAATTTTTAAATATATATAAAACTAAAATTATAAAAATTTTATAACCAGTCAATTGAGATATCCAAATCGAAATCCATATAAATTATCTAAATAAATAATTTTGATTCAAATAATGAATATCCGAGATATCAATCAAAACTCTCAAAAATAATACTTTTAAAATTCAAATTCTTAAAAAACGAATTGAATATCTACAAATATCTAAATTTGGAAGACATTATCAATCCAAAATTAGAGGGAATTGGCACATGATTTGTACAAAGAGACTTGAATTGCCCTACCAATTACCACTCTCATACATTGAATAAACACCAAGTCTTGTAATCCAAATTACAAGCTATCTTTTTATACATTGAAGCTTGTTTTCTGGGAAAACAAAAAACAAAAAATGCAGTCATTGTACCTTGAATTCTCCGATTCCGGCCCATATTTAGGGGCCACCGGTACTGTTTTCTTGTAAGAGAAAAAAAACAGCTGTTTCACTCTCAAGTTCAATCATTCAAAGATTGAATCAACTAAAGGAAATGAAAATCTTTTCCATTTCCGATCATATGGGAAACTTTTAAAAGAATGGTCCAAATTATTTTACATATTTGAAGTTGAGTCCCTCTACTCTTTTATTTAATAATCAAAGTCCTAATTAAGGTAAAAGTTTTGGGTTCTAGAGTACCAAAGTTCGAGTTTCATTATGCGTAATTATGACGTTTAGGTTTCTAGCCTCATTATATGTGAATGTCTAAATTTGTCATTGATTGAGCTTGGACAAAGTTTTTAATATACTGACTTAGCCCGAATTTAATTTAAATAATAAAAAATATTTTTAAAACTTAAATTTAACAATAAAATATATTAATATTAATATAAAAATATGTTTTAATATTTTCATTAAATTTTGAACAATGAAATGTGCTTTTGGGTGGGTCAAATAAAAAATGGGTTTTGGCTTGATTTCTTTTTTGGAATCAAGTTATGGCCCGATCCATGGATAGATCTCTATATGTCATGTGTGGCTTTTGTAGGTCTCCTGTTTGTCATGTGCTTTATATTGATTTGATTCTACATTATAGTTGGTTGTGCATTTATTTGTATTTATAAATATATCGTATTTATACTAATGAAATTTCTAAAAAATTAAAGTCTAATTAATAACATTGTCAAAGAATTTCTCAATTAAATTGGAGTATGTTGCATTTTTAAAATAAAATAAAAAAAAATTACTCATGTATCCAGCATTACACATGGAAGGCCAAGCAAGCAAATAATAATATTAAATCCGGGGTTATAACGTTATTCACCATTGTTTTAGAGAAACAAAATGAAAATCCATACTATCTTTTTCCTTACATGGCTTCCATGTGACTTTAAATTGGACACACGAAATGCTACATAATTAGAGGCGACGACTGAGGCACTTTAAAAATTAAAAATTTTCAATTCAATCCTTTCAGAATAATAAAATTACAAGTTAATTTATAGTAAAATTACACTTTGACCTTCAAAATATGAAAAAAAATTGTTTAGTCCCTTAAAAAATGATAGAATTTTAAATTAATACATGATAAAATTATAATTTGATCTCTCAAAAATTTTATAATTTAGTTCCGGCCCCCCTAAATTTTTTTTTTACTTCACTCCTATACATAATCCAATTTAACGGATGTCATTTGAAGGTACTATCCATTCAACTTTAATTATTAACTCAAAAGAATTAAGCGATTAAATCTTTGAAATTATAAATAAATGGACTAAATTTCAAATATGCAAAATATATAGAGATCGAAACCAAAATTAAACCTAGAAGAATTTAGAATTCATTTGATCATCTTAAGTTTATCATTAGGTTATTAGCTGTCTGTTTTGAAACTAAGAAGAATGACAATAATTACATGTTCTATCCTATTTGCCATAAATGGCTTATCAATTTAAACAATGAGAAATCAATCCCATTACAAATTTGCAACATACAGTCTTGCACAAGGAAGTGAATAAAATAAAGTAGTCATTGTCAAAAACACTATTGCCAGTTAGGTAGATTGGTCTATTTTTCTTATCTGTAAAAGTATTGTACATGTTTTTGCATTATAGCACTAGTAGGTTTTGGTTTTTATAAGTCATGTACTTTTGAAAAAAGAGTAAAATTGTTATTTTTATAAGGGTAAATTGTTTAGTTGGCCACTCAACTTTTTAGACGCTTTCATTTTGATCACTCAAATAAAAAAACTTGCACTGCCGTTACATTAATTTATTGTATTGGGTGGTGTAAGAGATGATGCAGTTGCAAGAAAGCAGGGAGCAAAGGAAGAAGAAGAAGAAGAAAAATAATTGTGAAAGCAAGGGGGTGGCTTGGAGGGAAAAAATGGGTTGAGGAAGAAGATGATCAACAATAACAAGGGTTAAAAAAACTCCAAAATTGATGACATGACATGCACAATCATTTTTCGTTAAGGATTTAATGGTTCAGTGATCAAAACGATAAATTATTGTAACGATGTGACCAAATCACAAGTTTTTTATTTATTTATTTAAGTGACCAAAATGAAAGTACTTAAAAAATTAGATGACTAACTAAGTAGTTTACTCATTTTATAATGATTGATAAAAAAAAATTGTTGATGTGACATTAATGTAAAATATGACCTAACATGTTCACTTGACTTTTTGTAGTTTAAAAAGTTTGAATAGTTGTGTTTAATCCAAACTCGGAAAAACTATTATGAAAGCTTTTATATTAGGAAGTATATTGCATTTTGCTCTTTTACTTAAAAATGAGTAGATTAGTCTCTGTGAGTTAGATTAAAGAGCAAAATGGTTAAATATTTCATTCATTTTTATTTTTAAAAATTGATATAGTTGACGAAATAACTAGACAGTTATACATGGCATGCCACATATACCTCACGCTAACGTGCAGGAGCCCATTTTTAACACTAGAAATGGATAAAGTTTTTAACAGAAGGACAATTTACTTTTTGATCTAATATACATGAATTAATTTATCCATTTTTTAGTAGAGGGGACAAAATGAAACTTAACTCCTAATACAAGGGGAAAATGCAACGGTTAAAGTTTTAGAAAATTTTTACGATTTGGGTTTCAAAGAAAATACGCTAGTCTCTATTAATTTTTTTTATATAACTTTTTAAACTATTTGTAATCTTTTAATTCTTAAAGTGGAAGATATTACACGCTTAAGCACGTTTGAGTCTATATCCTTTAAAAAATTATAATATTATTGATACTAATCAAATTAAGAACCGATAGTGAATGTTTTCATTTTAAGGCCTATCATACATTCAAAGTTTGATGCATGTTGTTTTTCAACCCAAAAAGAGAAAGCTAAATAATGTTCACCACCGACTAAGTTAAATTGTACTACCAAGAATTGTATCATCATATTCACATGGGGTGACGCACATTTTATCCAATTTTACATTATCAATGATCACTTATATGTTATGTTATTAGATTTCAAGATAAGTATTGAAAAATGCACCTAATTACATATATATATATATTAAATTTTGAATAGGGATATTTATATAATTTTGAATAGGAGGCAGGTAGAGGCTTTGGCTCGCTTGGTTAAATAGGAAAATTTTTCTTAAGTCCTTAAACTTAAACCCTTTAATTTTGAATTGAATGGGAAATTTTTATTTTTGACTCCCTAAAAGAAGTTAATAATGCAATTTAATCTTCTTCTTCTTTTTTTTTTAACTTTAGTCACTCTAAAATTTATAATTTTATTTCGACTCCTAAAAAAATTTCTGTCTCCATCCTTGTTGATATTTATGTCATACTGAATTGAAGGCATGAAAGCTAAATAGAGTTTCTTTTGCTATCAACAAAATTATTCGAAGCGAGGAATCTTGATGTTTAATTTTGAGAGGGCCAATTACGATACTAAATTGTCTAAAAAAATTTCAATTTCATGGAGCATGTTTTTGCTATATAACCTTTTTGAAGAAATAATTGATTTTTGCAAGTTGATATGAAAGTTGATATACGGGTAATTATAATTGAGGTAACTAACAAGTGAATAGCACCACCACCAAAAGTTTGATTGTGCAGTTCAATTTTTACCTACGTTTATGGGACCTTACTTAGAGAGCTAATCCACTATATTCGATCATTCACAAGTTCTTATTTGAGCTAATCCACTATATTCGATCATTCACAAGTTCTTATTTAAGTCATACTATTCACCATGTAGCAACCTCATACTCGTACTAAGATTAAGATCACTCTCCACTAAGATTTCTCCTTGAAAACTTAGTTGTTAAACCAAGTAACTCACTTGTGTTTTACTTACAAAAATGCACTAACAGATGGTTACTAATGGAATAATATAAAATGCTAACTTTATCGTACATACAAACTAAAAAAACCTAAGACATATAAGAGTTAGCCATTATAACACCCTTTACCTGACCCGATCCTCGGGTCCGAGTTACAAGATGCCATATTCATTGCCAGAGCAGCTATAGTCAATTGTACAGTAAAAATTCATTCAAACATGCAATTAAGTGTTAATCACATTTACATTAAGTTAAGCAATCAAATCGGAGCCTCAATCAAGCTTACGAAAACTCTTTTGTTGACTCGAGCTTGAAATAGAACCAAATTATAAAGTTTTGAAAATTCAAAGTGGACGTTGTGACATCACCTCCTCCACGTCGTGACGTTCCCAAACAGTTTGTCATGTCGTGACCTCAGGCCACACAACGTTGTGACGTGACTTACTGTCGGCCGACGTTGCGACGAGGGAAGTTGCTCGTCGAGATGTGGATTCTATTTTTGGTAAAATTTGGGCAATTTGCTACCTATTTCAAAGCTTCCACACAAACTTAACATTTTGTGTTCATTTAGCTAACTTACTTGCATCAAAGCATTCTATTCACATACCAAAACAAGTACAAATGTCCACATTCAACCTCATATCAATTTATAGCTCCTAATCAACCATTAGAATCATCATTCCATTACTATTGGATACATGTATAGTAAATATCCAATTGTCAAACATTTACCTATATTCTTGAAACATACCTATTTGCATCCAATATACTATTTCAATGGTCACAAACATATCTGACACATGTTTACCAAAACATACATATTTTTTTAGGTATTAACTTTTCCAAAATCATGCGATAGATAAGTTTCAAAACTATACCAACATTCAAGCTTAACTAATACATAACACCTATGTACATGCCACAAAAGTGAACTTTAAAACGATTGAAAAACTACTGAATCAATAACGAGATAGTGTGAGCTTCTCGACAATCCGATAGACATGTTCCGTAAGTTGGCAATCTACAAGGAAAAAGAGAGACAACGGAGTAAGCATATTGAATTCTTAGTAAGTCCATATGAAATTTACTTAACTTACCTTAACATTACAACAAATTAAACATTTAAATACATTGACATTCTATATGGCATCCCTTGGTATCCTTATAGTACCATATGTATATAAAAAAATACAACCAATAGGTTAGTTCACTTACATATCAAGAACTTATAACACAAAACATATATATATACACAACAATTCCATTTAAAATCATGTACCATTCAATTCATATTCAATTTGAAAGCATATGTAACTCAATTCATGTTCAAATAATTTCAAAAATTACATTTCCATTAGGTTACCATTTTCGCACGAGAGAACCTTAGTAAATCAACTCGGATACATAAGACTATATTGCTCACACAAGTTGACATTTATGAATTTGCTCACATAAGTTGACATCATATCGAGTTTACCAGTCCAGGCAAAACCAATGATACATATAAACCGAGAATCTACAACAAATGTTGGATCTCATATAACCATGTAAATCCCTGATCATTTCCATTTTTGCCCTTAATGGCATGCCATACTTATCCTAATCCTTTACTAACTTCACACAGACATTATTACTGTAATCATATCATTTCAATCCTTGTAACAACATATACATGTCATACCAATCTTATAAACATTCCATTTCCATTTTGGTACTTTGTACCTATCCATAAATACCATATTTTTTATACTTTGCAATTTAGTCCAATTGATGCCAAAATCACCAAATTCACATTTATATAAACTAATAAGCAAAATAATTACAATTCAATTATAACATGAAACAAAACAATAAGTTCCATATGAACTTACCTGGTCAAAACAACAAACAACCAAATCTTCAAGGACTAATAAACAATTTTGCCTTTTCCTCGATTATCTCCGATTTGGTTCAATTCCCGATCTATAAAATTATTCAATTCGATTTATCAATAACAAACACTTTTGTATCATACCATAATATGCATGAACCAGTTTAATTTAGTTTTTTTATTGCCCCTAAAGTTTTTCATTTTATTCAATTTAGTCCCTAAAACAAAATTTGCCATAACTTTCAATTTTGAGCTTCGATTTTGAAACTAATCTCAATGAAATCCTTCTATGACCCTATATTATCTATTATTACAAAAATTTCACATTAATTTCACACTTTATACACTTTAGTCCTTATGCTCAAAAATTAACATTTAAACATTAAAATCTAGTCCTTTTTTATATCTAAGCTCAAAATCTAACAATTTAACACCAATTTATTAAAAAAATCAACAATGGAAACTTTCAAAAACTTTATCAGTTTTACAAATTGGTACATGAGCTAACTAAATCAAGCTCCCATGACTTTAAAAACATAAAAATTACAAGAAAATGACCTAGAAAATTTACCTAATTAAGGGCTGAATGTACAAAGCTTCTCAAGGTTTCTTCTTCATGTTTTCTTCTTTGGTTTGGTAGTGAATGAAGAGAGAAGATGAGTCTTCTCATTCATCCCACTTAAATTTTACTTTTATAATTAATTAAGTCATGTTTAATTTCAATTAACCTTGTTTACTAACTTATTAATGACATGCTAATGTTTTAATCCACCAATATATATTAAAATTGGTTTGATTAATATTTTAGACATTTAACTAATTGCAATTTAAATCCCTAAGCTTTTGGCCAATTAAAAACCTATATCGATAAACTTTTACAATTTAGTTCGTGTACCTTAAGAAACTGCAAGAGTAGTTTTTGTCCAACACCAACACTAATCAAAATACAATGTCCAAGGGCATGTTGATCCAAAACTTTGGGTTGTAATCAGTTGTTAAAAGCCACTTTTGGCTGAAAAGAAAAGAAGGCTGCTTTATTTTTGCTCTTTCATCTTTTTAGCTTAGGGTCAGAGTTGTCTTCTTCATCCTTTTAAGGTTTAGCATCAAACTTTTTTGATTTTTAGTGGTATTGGTAGTTAGTTAGTTAAGTTTCACTATAGCTTGGTCTTAATTGCTTTTTAGTACTCAAACTTGTTTTCTATTTTCAGTTTGACCCTTAATCATTAATATAGTTAAGCTCCATTTTATTTTCTTTGATAAAAATTGTTATCTTTAGTGTTATTTTGTTCCACCATTGTTCCCACATTCATCTTCTTCAAGCAACGATCAAGAAACACTAAGATTTCTTTAACCCTATCTTTGTGCTTATGTTAATGCATGATTTGAATGTATGTTGGGTTGTTGATTGTTTTGGAATGATGATGAGTAGCTAAATTTAGGGCGGTTGGTTGATGAAAATGTTGCTTAGTTAGTTTTTGACACAGGGACTAAATTATAAAAAATGTACTAAATTGAATAAAATCTAAAACTTAGAATTGACACCTCTAAGGGAACATATAGGTAGGTGGGACTAAGAGGAGAGCCTATTGAGCATAAATTCAGTTATCCCGAGTTAGTTTGGTGAGGTCGAGAGATAAATCAGACTAAATCGTCTAATTTGGTGAAATGGTGACCGAGAGGTAAGTTGAGCCAATTAGAAGTTTAAGCCTTTTAGATCCCTAATCCAAAGGTTAATTAGCAACATGGAACTCAACCAACCACTTTATGTTATTTAATTGTTATTTGCTTAAGTTTTGTCTTTTTTACAATTTAGTCCGAATGTTATTCAATTATTATTTGCTTAAGGTTAATTAACAACATGGAAGTCAGCAAACCTCCTTTTTTATTTAATTGTTATTTGCCTAAGTTTTATCTTTTTTTACGATTTAGTTCTTTTTAGTGTTAGTTAGCAAATTAGTATAGTTAACCTTGATATGATTTGCCGTAATATAAAACTTAGCGAGTAGTTAGTTAGACTCCTTATTTGCATGTAAGTTGCTTAGTGATCACTTTTTCTCTGACTCTTTTGGGTTTGGTCCTTGGAATATTCAAGTGTTCTATTGTAACTTTATAAATATTACAACTGACTTGTCACACTAGCAATAAAGCTGCTAGATATTTAAGTATAATATTGTTGATTCTATGCCCCGGTGCATGCATGCATCTTTGAAGCATGATCATCTGACCACCACGATGAAAGTATGAAAAGATTAAAATATCCTTATAATAATATGATGTGCCTGAGTTGGTATTATGAGTCAACTCAACATCAATTTAATTTGGAAAATTATTTAAAATTTATTTTAATAAAGTAATAAATATTAATATAATTGTGTTTTTTACCTTTTATTATTTTTATTGAAATGCTTAAATAAAACAATTATTTTTTTTTAAATTGAACATAATTACACCTTTATAGGATAGCTCAAGCAACTGAGTCTACGAGCAGTACAAGCAAACCCCTTGGAGGAACTCCTCGTAAAAACCTTTCGGCTTTACAACTTACCAAATAAATAGACTTACAAATTAATCACCACATTAGGTCTCAACTACCACGTCCCATCTGAGATGACCTAAGGCATATCATAACGCCACTCTTTCTAAACCTATGACACCAAACCACTTGACTACTTACCCTTGATCCACCAATAGCGACTCGATACGTGGCATTTTGAGATTAGAGAGACCATATATATAAGGCTTGGGGCCTAAGGTTAAGGCCTAAGGTTAAGGATAAGCATCCTACATCTCTGACTTCAACCACCCTACTTGATGGCTTTTCAACTAGACCTAAACAGGGTAAACCATTTATCTACATCACCTATTTTTTCTTGTATCAATAAATTCGAACTCTTTTGTTTATTGATAACTAATTTACTACTCTACCTATAATTTAATTATTAAATAATTTTTATAAATATAATCTATACTAGAATATTTACCTTCAAATAGGATCCAACTTAATAAAGAATTTACCTAAAGCCCTTTATTTTTACAAAGCATAAGTTATTATTTTAAAAAAATTATTTTTCATATAAAATCTAGAAAATCATTTAGATATGATGAAATTTCAATTCAAAACATTATAATTTATAATCACTCAATTTTATCAATTCAATCCATCATATTTATTATATCAAATTTTTTTAAAATGTCATGAAAATCTAACGACCACGTGAGACCCAGCAAGCTTTTCAGTTCTGTCTTAAAACTGAAAGCAGCAAGTTTCTGAGGTTAAACAAGAAAACAAATGTCATGGACAAAAGCAAGTATTACAAGTAACGATAATTTGGGTATGCAAGATTGAATGATTTCAAGCATTTTTTTTCCTTTTTTCATGAATGGTTTAAGAGTCTCTGAATGTTATATATATACATATATATACTTCTTGTAAGTTGTTCAATGCTTTGCCAAGTAGTTTGATCTTAATTTTACATGCAATTTGTGAATTTTCCATAAAAATATAAGGAAAAAGAGTTCATCATTAATCCAACTTTTTCATAGACGAATAGGATTTTTGTTGTCAGCAGTGTTTACATAGGGATTGAATTAGCTAACCCCTACTGAAGAAAGAGAGAAAAAAAAAACGAAAAATTTATGAAAAGACTGCTATTCTTTTTAATGCATCCATGGTTGATGATGAAATACCTCTATGAACAATTCAATGACGTTGTTAAACTAATGAAATACTCTTCACTACATGGAATTGTAAGACCACCCATTGGATGATTAAACCCAAATTCTTCCTCAGCTTTATTTAAAAGGTCTTGAAACAATGGATGATTCAAATAAGCTATAGGAATCACAAATCTTTTCTTGTTGCTTTCCCCAACATAAACTGCAATATGGCCTTTAGGAACATTCGTGTTGCCGAGTCGTCCCGATAGCGTTCGTTGTAGCTTTTGCTTCGCTTGAGCTAGTCCTGTTAGTTGAATACCCATCTTAGAGAAGAACACAAAAAAGATAGAAAAGATTTGATTTTTTTTTTTTTTTGTAAGTGATGGAATGTTTTTGAAGAGGGAAAGACTTGGGTGGTTTGAAATGGTATCTTTAATGGTTAAATGTATATATAGACAGAGTGAGGAATAGGTAAAAGTATTATAGAGATCTTTATAGTAAAAGTTTGATTATATTTTACTCTCTTTACTTAAAAAATGAGTAAATTAATTTTTATAAGTTAGATTAAAGAGTTAATCGATCTTTCTGTTAAAAATTTTTCATCCATATCTACTGTTAAAAATTAGTTTTTATATGCCAGAATGAAATACATATGACATACGTATAACTGTCTAATTATTTTATTAGTCACATCAATTTTTTTATAGTATATAAATTTTTTTTAAATAAAAATATATAATCGGACTCAGGCCCCTCCATGGTAAGGATATGTTTATTGAGAGAATGTTTAAGGAACATATCAGGTGAAGCAATTGGTTAAGTTTCACATGGTTCTGCTTTGTCTGTTGCTAGGCATTGCTGGCCTACAAGAACTTAGGAGGGAAAAAAAAAGCAATAAAAATTGGAGGCTACAAGTTGTGAAGATTTATAATATATATATTTCCCAATGTTTTGAACTTAGAAAAGCACTGACTTTTACAATGGTAGGCATGTTCTTGATCTTAGTGTATTGAAAAATTCATTTATTTATTTTTGCTTAAGTTCTCTTAAAGCATTGAACTTAGACTTCCTGTGCCTTCATAAATTGCTTTTCTTGGTGCCAACTGCCCAACATACTTTTGATATTGCTATGCCTCTATATCCCCACCACTTGTTTGAAACAATGTTTTAAAGACAAACCATTAATGATCATCTAACTTTTTTTGTAACAGTAATAGATTTTTTCTCCTTATCCATTCATTTATGGATTAATTTGCTAAAAACAAGTTATTTCTAAATTTTTAAGTTATCATTTCCATTTTGGCATTATCTTTGAACTAATTGCTTTTCTCAAGAATCTTAGGACTTTATTGAGTTTGAGTTGCAAAACTGAATCTTATGGCTGTAAACATAGCATGACAGGATGATTTTATGTTTTGTTACTTCAATCAAAGTTTTTTTTTTTTTGTTAATTCACTTTTTATGGAATGAATTTGACAATTATTCTTATATTGAGGTCTGAATTTTTTATTATTATTATCTAAATTAGGTTCTGAACTTGACAATTATTCTTACATTAGAGCTTAAACTTTCTTTTTGTTTAAGTTAGTACATGATATTTCATTGAAAACTCTAAAATTTAAGTTCTAATGTGAGAACAATTGCCAAGTTTAGGCTATATATGAGAACAACTGCTAAGTTTATAGACTAATTTGGACAAAAAAAAAGTTTAAACCTTAACGTGAAAACAATTGCTTAGTTCAGGCTTTAATGTGGGAACCATTGTCAAGTTCAAACTAGGGGTGAGCGTTCGATCGAATCAAGTTGAATTGAGTGAAAATTTCGAGTTAATCGAGTTGACAAGTTCTATTTTATCATCCTAACTTGATTTGAAATTTTTTCAAGTCGAGTCGAATCGAATCAAGTGAAATTGTTTGAGTTAAATTAAAAATTAAACATGTCATATTAAAATCTTGTTATAATATAACTAATTCCATATAACAATACATAAATTTAAAATCATATATATTTGAAAACTTTTTCAAAGTAAAATAATAAAAATGCGATAAACTTGAATCATTAATTAACTTATTTAGACCCCAAAATTATTATTTTACAAAATTTTTAATTTTTAACTTTCCTTAAATATTTCCTAGAATTTTTTTGAAATTTTTATAATATTTTAAAAATATAAATTTTAGAATTTTATAACTATTTTAGTTTTAAAATTATTTTAAATTTTAAAATTTATTTTGATTTTTTTGTAATTTTGTTAAGAGAGAAACTAATTTTATCATTTTCAAACTTAACAGGATTAAAAGAGTACTTACACTAATCTATTATTCTAATTGTTAAATTCAGCTCGATTCGAACTCGAATAATTCGAATAACTTGATTCGATTAACTTGAAATTTAATTATTTTTTTGATTTTTTTAATGAAATCAAATTTTACTCGCCTTTAATTCAAACTCAATATGAAACTTTTTTTTATCTTTTTCTTTTGTTGAACTGATCTGATTGTTTATTAGTGTGGAATATATGTTGTTGATATGTCAACTCACATTACATACACGCACATATTAGATCTTTGAATGTTCTATGTATGGTCTATGTCGAATTATGCATAAAGATAAAAGAATAAGCATTAATGTCCTTGTTATACTGTTAATGTGAATGAATGGTCTATGTCAAGATGAACTATATAACTGTCAATGTCTTATTTAAACCGTTTATCATTCGGAAAACATTACATCGATGATTCTCAGCAAAAGGGAGGAAGAGTTTCATAAAACCGATACTTCTCTTTACAAGTCTTTTTCAATTTCGAAATTTAGTACAATAGTTTTTCTCAAAAAACTTGGAGCAATTTAATTATTGTCAATTTTGAAAGAGACCTCGTAAGGATAATTAATCATGGGTTAATGTATTCCATCAATTGTACATTTACACAAATGTTGCGAGATAAATTTATTAAATTAGGATCAAATTAAAAGAATGTGTAATATTTGAGGGCTAAATTTGTTATTATACTAATTAAAATCATGTACAATTTATGAATTAACATCGTGATTAATTGTCCTTAGTTGGTCACTTTTAAAATTGACAGAGATTAAATTAATCTATTTTTTAAAAAAAAAGACCAATTTACTCATTTTCGAGCAAAAGAAAAAAGTTATTTGTTTAACTCTTGCCTGCTCCGAATAGGAAGAGACTGATTTTCATTTATTTATTTTTGGCAATGCTCTTTTGGTGCATGCAGGTAAAAAGGCAACATCGACGGTGAACTCATTTGTGCCCCCATGAAAGGCAATGCAATCGACGATAACAGTAAGTACCTTAGGTATATTGTTCTTGGTTCATGTATCAGAGATAATACTAGATTCTCCTAATCTGTCTCTATCAAACAAAACAAGAGATTATCATATGCTTAAGACAAAATCCTCAAGGTACAAGAAAACATAGAAATTTATGACAGTAAAAAAAAGACATTAAGAGAAAGAAAATGTTGGATGAAAGAGATCCACAAAAGAAAAAAAAAAAAATCACATTGTTCTTCCTACATCCTACTTCGGGAAAATCATATGGTTTTGGGTAAAAGCATTATAGAGGTTTTTATATTTGGAGTTAGATTACATTTTGTCCCTTTTGATTGAAAAATGGGTAAACTAATTCTTATATATTAGATCAAAGAGAAACATTATTATTTTGTTAAAAATTTTACTGTTAAAAACTGGCCCCTATTGCAACATGAGGTATACGTGACATGTTAGGTGTAATTGTCTAATTATTCATCTATTTCTATAATTAAAAACTGACGTGACTAATAGAATAGCCAGATAGTTACACATAACATGTAAGGTGTGCCTCATGTTGATATACAATAACTAGTTTTTAATAGTAAAAATGGACAATTTTTAATAGAAGGAACGCTTGCTCTTTGATATAACATATAATGACTAATTTGTCCATTTTAGACAGGTCAGTTTTAATAGTAGAAATGGATAAAGTTTTTAATCGGATAATTACATCTGGCATACCACGTGTATCTCATGCTGACATACAAAGCCCCATTTTTAACACAAAATGAATGAAACTTTTAACAGAATGACCAGTTTTCCTATACGAATTAATTTTCCTAATTTTTTAATAATGAAAATAAAATGTAGTCTGACTCTTAAACAAGTATTTTTATAATTTTGTATTTCAGACATAATGTCCTAGAAATTTGTGCATCCACAGTTGAATTTTACTCATTCAGTGAATCTTCACCTTTCTTATTGCAAGTCTAATTGTCATATTGAGCCAATAATCACTAGCTCTCTTTTTGAAACCATATCCAGCCATAAAGAAAATGTCAGTATTTAGAGAACGCCACACATGTGTCTATCAATCCAAATAATAGAATGGTATAAGAACCAATCACTGAAATATGCAGAAACTTATAAAAAAAGTCTCTAAACAAAGCCATGGATTGTAAGAAAATGGCAGCATATAGGCTCTATGTTTCCATTCAACCTATCATCCTTTCAAATTTAGGCCCCCATAGCTATAATGTTCATCAACAACTCATCACTTGTACAGGTCAAGAAACAACTTCACATGAAGGGATAATAGTTTGGTTGTGAGTCTAATCCGTAAGGTCACAAGACTTGTGCACATGGCACTGAAGGCTATATTTTATGTAGTTTGATCAAATAGTAAGCAATTTGATGGTAAAAATATCATGGAGGTTTTTGTATTAAGAGCTGAATTGCATTTTGTCGTCTTCACTTAAAAAATGAGATAATTAGTCTCTATACATTAGATCAAGGAGCAAACCGGTCATTTTATTAAAAATTTCATCCATTTCTATTGTTAAAAATTGGTCCATGTATGTCAGAGTAAAGTACACATGACACGCCACATGTAATTGTCCTGTTATTCTGTCAGCAACGCAAGTTTTTAACAGTAGAAGCTGATGAAATTTTTATTAGAAAAGATCAATTTGCTCTTTGATCTAATGCGTAGGGATTAAATTGCCTATTTTTCGAACAAAAGAGACAAAATGTAATCTGACTTTTAATATAGGGACTTCCATGATACTTTTATGACAATTTGATCTGAATGATATCTAGTATTGGCTTGCCATTTAGCAAAATAATGAATTATTTATCTGCATATAGTACTGGTATGTTGGACATGCATTGGGAATCATAAAGTCCATGATAATCCTATGAATTTCAGCTGTACCATCATGATTGTTTTTCTATTGTTTGGTAGGCCATGGATAATCCATGATTGCAAAAGTCTTGCTTGCATAGTTGCATATCCATGTGACTCATGAGTTATGTCCTTAAACAGACCCCATTAAAGTGAGTCAATTTCCATTTCCTAGTCAAAGAAACTTGGGTTTATAAAGACACCTTTTTTTTACAGCATTTGCTTTCCAGCTAAACATTATTGGTTGTTTCCAAAACCTTTATAGATTCATCTCAAGATCCAATAAAACTTAAAAAGGAGTTTGCACATGAAACGAAGTCATTGGCTTTTGTCCTTAGAGACAGCAGGCACACCACTGTCTCTGTTGGAGACAGTCATCCTTCATTTTAGAGTTTGAATTGTCTAAGATGACAGTCATCCTTCATCAATATGTAAGCTTTACTATAGCTGTTTCTGGTATGTTTATAGATTGTTACAGCAACAGCTACATGTAAGGACATAAGTATAGTTCATATCTATTCAACTTCAACCAAATGGTAGCATTGGGTGTTTAAAGTTGTAGATTGGGGGCACACCAACACAAACAAAAAGCAAGGGTTTGCACCACTTATAATTTAAAGTTCCAATCCTCTAGGTAGTTCAATAGTTGACTTTCGAGGCCTTGTGATCATGATGAGCAAACATTGGTTAGTGCTAGGAATTCCTTATTCTCATGATAACTGAGTTGACTTCCGGTGTCGGTGTTTGACTTCAAATTACTTTGTCTAATCCATTTATCTCTTTAAAAGTCTAAATTTGGTGAATGTGGCACAATATCATAGATTACAAGATTGGTTGGTATGGTTATAGTATTTGTGTTCAGCCTTGAAAGTGTACTCCCTTGTATATGGAGGCTCAACCAACCAAGTTCCGGTTCTTCCGATCTTTCGTTTATCGAATATGTCGAACAATATCACATGGAAACTGATAACTTGAACAAACATTACAAAGCATAGCAGCTAGATTCTGGTCTTTAAGCCTTATTTATCAGCAAAACATGTAGGGCAATAACCTACTGACTCATAGCAGCTAGTGGAGATTATAATTTTGAACATATAGCCTTCCATCCATATGGTATGCTAAGGCAAGTCATCTTCATCAA
The DNA here is from genome assembly GCF_025698485.1 of Gossypium arboreum. Lineage (NCBI taxonomy): Eukaryota > Viridiplantae > Streptophyta > Magnoliopsida > Malvales > Malvaceae > Gossypium > Gossypium arboreum. The sequence continues at coordinate 1,216,924 of NC_069072.1, forward strand.
TATCATATGGGCAATGCTCCCATGATATACAGTATTTCAAACGGGCCATTATTGTTTGTTTCATACTGTTGAGCTATATGATCTACATATTGCAATTTGCAGCAGCATATAGATGTTAAAGTACCATGGAGACCCTTGTATTAGAAGTTAGATTGCATTTTGCCCCCTTTACTTAAAAAATAGGAAAATTAGTCCCTGTACATTAGATCAAAGAGCAAATTGATCATTTCTGTTAAAATTTTCATCCATTTCCACTGTTAATAATTAACATGGCTGACGAAATAACCAGATAATTATACATGATATGTTACGTACACTTCATGCTGATGTACAAGGACTAATTTTTAACTTCAAAAATTGATAAAATATTTAACAAAAGAATTTGTTTGCCCTTTGATTCTACATATAGGGACTAATTTACCCATTTTTTGAATAGAGAGAGAAAATGCAATCTAACTCTTAGTACAAAGAGCTTTATGGTACTTTTACCTATAAATAACCATGATGTTGCATGCATTGTTATAGCCACAGATACATGTATATGTAAAGTTCATGTCTGTTCAACTTCAACCAAATGGTAAGTGATTAGTAAGTTTCCCATAAATTTATACCTCATACAAGTGATGAACTCTGCCATTTTCATGAACCATATGGTAGCATTAAAATGTTCCCTTCTTTATCAAAAGGGTTAAATAACTTTTTAAGACTTGTACTTGACAATTTTTCCCACATTTGGGTTTGAATTTGTTTTGGTCACTTGACAATTATTTTTCCCTATTGTGATTTGAACTTTTTTTTTATTTAAGTTAATCTTTGAAAACCCTAAAGTTTAGGCCACAATGTGAGAACAATTGTCAAGTTCAAGGATTAACTTGGACAAAAAAAAAAGATAAAGCCCCAATATGAGAACAATTACCTAATTCAGGGCTTAACTTGAAATTAAAAAAGTTCAAGCCTCTATATGAAAAAAATTGTGATATTCAAGCCCCAAATAATGATTTAACCCTTATCAAAATTTATGTTGTGTAGATTGGGAACTATCAATGTTATGCCCTGCACACCACTAAAACAAAAAGGGATTTGCACCACTTAACAATCTAAAGCTCCAATCCTCTTGGTAGTTCAATAGTTGACTTTCTAGGCCTTGTCTTTGAACCTGTATAGTGCTTGAAATTCGTTATTCTCATGATAGCTGACTTGACTTTCCGGTGTCGGTTTTTGACTTTAGATTACTTTGTCTAATCCATTTATCTTTTCAAAAGTCCAGATTTGGTGAATGTGGCATAATATCATAAGATTACAAGATTGGTTGGTATGGTTTATGGTACTTATGTTCAGCCTTAAATATGGAGGAGTTCCGGTTCTTCCGATCTTCGTTTATCGAAGACGTCGAACAATGTCACATGTAACTGATAACTTTCAAGACAGGCATAGAACAAACAGGTACAAAGCAAAGCAAAACAGCTAGATTCTGGTCTTGAATCCTTATTTATCAGCAAAACATGTAGGGCAGTAACCTACTGATTCATAGCAGCTAATGGAGATGATAATTTTGAATAGGGTAAACTACATTAGTAGTCACTCAACTCTTAGTAAATTTCTTTTTGGTCACACAAATATTCAATTTTATCTTTTTGTCACCAAAATAGTGATAACTTCTAAAATTGGCATAATAGCAACTTTAACCCTCAACATTTTTACATTGTGTCAATTTAGCCTTGATTTCAAGAAATCTAGCCCTCAACATTTACATATCGTGTAATTTGGTCTTTTTTTGTAGTTTTGCTTTTCTTTGTGACCCTTTCACCTAAAAAGCTAAAAAAAAAATATCAGCTAAATTTGATTGAAAATATACGAAAATTGAAAACACCCAAAAATCCAAGATAGTAATTTTCATATTTTCTCAATCTTTTAAAATTAATCCATGATGTTACAAAGAAAAGCAAAACTGTAAAAAAATAAATATCAAATTATGAAATGTGTAAATGTTGAGTATTAAAAATTTTAGAGTCAAGACTAAATTGACATAATTTATAAATGTTGAGAATTAAAGTTACTATTATGTCAATTTTAAATTCGTCAGCTGGTGTGACCAAAAAGACAAAATTTAATAATTGAGTGACTAGAAAAGAAATTTACTAATAGTTGGATGACCATTTTGTAGTTTTTTATAATTAAATTACCAAAAAAGAAATAGAAATCATAATTGAGTGACTACTAATACAGTTTACCCTAAATAGTATTTCAAATGGGCCATTATTGTACAGCAGCATATAGATGTTGGGACACAAGTCCATGTGATACCTCACTACATATGTCCCTAAACCATTCTCTCTATCACCACTTAATTAGCTTGAGCCTATTGAACCAACAAAGCATTTGCACTCTATAAATACATATTTTTTTTCTTAACCCACATTGTGTGCCAATACTTACAATATTTCCTCATCTACTACTGCCTCATAAAAACCATTATGGGTTTTCGCTTGCCGAGGCTCGTCAACGCTAAGTCGGGTCCAAAACGGAGTCTTTCATCTTCGGAGATAACAACATCAGTGCCTAAAGGCCACATTGCTATTTATGTTGGTGAAGTCGAAAAGAAGAGATTTGTTGTTCCAATTTCGTTCCTCAACCATCCTTCGTTTCGAAATTTGTTGAGTCGAGCCGAAGAAGAGTACGGGTTTAATCATCCGATGGGTGCTCTAACGATCCCTTGTGCCAAAGAAGCTTTCATCGATCTCATTGATAGTATGCAAAGCTCATGAGTTTTGGATATGGCAATGGCTAACCTTTTAATCAAATTTGCAAGTGCAAAAATGGTGGGTTGTTTTTGCATTCCCATTCACTTGTGAACCTAAGTCTTTGTAACCAATATGTTAAATGACAAATTATTTTTCTTATTTTTTAGGTTATGACTATACCAATTGTTATAATCAAAATTAGTCATTACAAGAATCGAATCGAATATCTATTTTTAACTAATTAAATCGAGATAAATTTATAAACAACTCACATGAGACTCACACATTGAGCCAAGTGGCCACCCATGATAGGATATTACAAACTCATTTTTATCAAGGAACATGTATACATATAATTAAAAGTTTGTATTTGATACTTGATTATTGAATGATGTGATAACATCTCATAAAAATCTTTAAAATAAATATAAATGGTTAAATTTTAAACATATAATATCACTTTTATCTATAAAAGTTAAGGTATTTATGGGTTAGATAGAGCCGAGTTCATACTAGGTTTAAGCATGATATCGATACACTTTAAATTTACTTAAGCTTGATCCGCTTGACTATGGCCTAAAATTTTATCCAAATCTACCCAAATCATTTTTAAAACTTTAAAAATTTATATATTTTAATTTAATAATTTTTCATTTATTATAATTTTATATAAATGCAACTTAATAAATTTTATTGTTTACATTATAATATTATATATTAATACTGATTTAATTTTTATGCATTATAAATTACATAATATAATATGTTATAAACTTAGAAATCGTGTTGGATTAGATTAAGCTTAGGTCTTAAATGTTTGAGCTTGAATTTAACTCATATTTTTAAATGGATTTAATTTTTTACCCAAATATATTTTTTCAATCTAATATTTTTATTCAAACTCTCTCAAATTTCAAAGAAATCTTTAAACTTAGACAGATAACTCATATCCATTTTAGTTTTGGATGCAACTTAAATTATTATTATTTGAATGGATGGGGGGGGGGGGTTTATTATTATCTGTCCAATAATGAGATGCAATTAGATACTTATTTCTTAGCTGTCAATGGGCCTTAGACTGCCAATTTACATATGATTATGTTCTCAACAGGTCTTTGGAAACTGGCCAAAACATGAAACTATAACCCAACTTCATGTGAACTTCTACATTTGTCCTTAACCCTATTTGGTCTTGTCGCTCGTCGAACGGTGTCGTGATACATATAATTCAAATCGATTCTCTTTAGGTACTCACATATTTATCATTTGAGTATCGGTTTTGCAAAGCTCACTTCGTTATATGCAAGTACTTAAAAAAGAACACAATCGTGTCAATTGAGTCTTAAATTTAATAGGTATGGATATTGTTATTAATATAGGAGAACTTCGATTTAAGTACGTTGAAGTGTATAATCCTTTTATTTATAGATTGAGAAGGGATTATGGGTAATTCTAGACATTGTGTCAAAAAAAGTAAATATTCTCTGAATGAGAATCTTGATTCGCATATTGAGATAGTGAAATAATGGAGATTTCTTCTTTTTTTTATAATATTAATTATTAAAAAATTCCTATAAATTTAAAAGTATTAAAATATTAAAAATATAAAATATGGTTCAACTACTCCTTATTGATTCATAGATCAACTTACTTTTTTGCCTTGTTTCAAATTAGTGTATTGGCCGATTCCTTATCCAACCAACTGGTTCGATCTAGTTCTGAAAACATCAAGCTGCCCATCCTAAAAAGCTCTCTAAGCTCTTTAGACTTTGAACCCACAATTTTTAGTAGGTTTTCACATCATCTCTAGTGTAAATCACCTCCACTTTAATGATTTTTTGCATTTTCTATGGTCTAAACTAGGGTATAATCGAGCCAAGTCAAGCCCGAATATTGCTAAGCTCAAGATCAACTCAAAATTTGGGGCTCGATACTCAACTCGAGCCTAATCGAATATTTTTTTAAGTTTGAGCTCGACTCAAGATATAACCGAGCTCGATTGAGCTCGTTTGCTAATTTTTTACTCGAGCTCGGCTCGAAAATAAAGCTTATTGGTTAATAATATATATTTTGGGCTATAAGGTAATTTAACAATATAAAAAAAGGGTAAACTACATTAATAGTCACCCAATTGTGATTTTTTTGTCACTCAGCTATAAAAAGTTACAAAATGGTCACCTAACTATTATAAATTTCTTTTTGGTCACCAAATTATGTTAAGTTACACGATGGTCTCTCAACTATTTAAATTTGTATTTTTTTGTCACCCAACTAACTATCTTAGATTTTTTGGGTGCTTACATTTTTATGCTTGCCAATTAGTAACTAAAAAAGACAAAATTGAATAGTTGGATGACCAAAAAAGAAATTTACTAATAATTTGGTGGCTATTCTGTAATTTTTTATAGTTGGGTGACCAAAAAAAAAACCTCATAGCTGGGTGACCTCTATTGTAGTTTACCCTATAAAAACATGAAAAGTTCGATAAGACTCGCAAACCCTTTAAATCAAATATTACTAAGCTCGAACTTGACTTGATAATTACTAAATCAAGTTGAAATTTCTTTCAAATAAAATTCAAGTATCTCACAAAATCGAATGTCTTACACTCTAGTCTAAACCACCATTACAAACCACCCAACTTTTTTGTTTTTCCATGCACCTTCCTCAGTGACTTCCTAGTAGGTGTTGATAGCGATTGACCGACCCTAACAACAACACATCTCGAATATAATCCCCCTAACATCGAACACCTTCACGAAAACTAACCAAGTTCATTACATCCCCCATTCTAGTTCCCAAGCTTCAACAAGTAAAATTAGCATACCATGCATGAGATTTTAACGTTCATATTGCATGTTTCAAGCATCCATAGCAACATAAATGAAAAATAAAAATGTAACTGTTATATGTCTCAAGAAATATATCTGTATATGTTTTTTCAACCATTCAAATCATCCATGTCAGAGTGGGGTCCTGGAATAATTGAGCCAGTTTATCATCCAGGCTTGCTAATATGAACTGGAAGACAACGCCATGTGAACCACTTATGAACCCTTTTATCTCCTTTTTCATCTATATATATACACATTATGATTGACTTCATTGGCAATAACTCAAAGTTTGTTTTCGATACCTTAAAAACATCGAAATAAAAGCTTTTCGATTTGCTTTCGATAGAAAAAATGATGGGTTTTCGTCTGCCAATGCGTATCGTTAATGCTAAGAGAATTCTTCGAGCATCGTCAACAGCGGATGTTCCGAAAGGATACTTTGCGGTGTATGTAGGAGAATGTCAAAAGAGATTTGTGATACCGGTGTCATACTTGAACAATCCTTTGTTTCAAGAGCTATTGAGTTTGTCCGAAGAAGAGTTCGGTTACGACCATCCGACCGGTGGTCTTAGAATTCTTTGCGGCGAAGACGTTTTCGTTGATCTTGCTTCTCGTTTGAACGGGATTAACTAAAATTTGGTCGATGAATACTGTTTCTTTTTGTTCTTTTTTTTTTTTTTTAAGCAAACACCATTGCTAAATTGTACACTATTTTTTTTCACCTCACTTTTTTTTGCCTTGGGAGAAGGTTAACAAGTCTCTTGAGTGAGGAAATAAGAGGTGGATTTGTTGTAATTTGCAACTAATTAATTCTTTCAATTTCTTAATATAATCATGGATTTTATGTATTGGAATGAGATGACAGTTTGATTTTTGTGTGTATGTAATGTAATTATAATTTGATTAAGTACCAAAATAAATAAATAAAAGGTTTCAGTATTAATTTTGTGTTTAAAAATATTGTAAATGTTTGATTATATGGTACAATTATGTTGTTTGAATTCGATTATGAATATTATATATAGGTACATATTTTGAGAGTTTTATGATTTAAAATAATGATTCAAAATATGACAGAGAAAGATTTAAGAAAAAATATAGATATAAAGGCTCGTTATATATAATATAAAATTTTAATTACATAAATTATTGGTTTGGTTATGTGATGATAAATACATTACATTAATATTTTATACAAATAATTTTGAAAAAATTTAATTTAATATATGTTAAATATATTATTTGGAATGGATTTATTCTTATAATTAAAAATATTGGGCCTTCAAACCCAAGACTAATATATATAATGCTTATGGTGGGCTTTAACATTCTATATATTTTTAAATTTAATTTTGTTATGATTTTTAAAATCAGACCGATAGTTAAATTAGTTAGATTATTAATTTTTAAAATATTTATAAAAATTTAAAAGAATATAAAAATTAGCTCTATAGGTTTTTGCACTGGTTCAATCAATTTTAAGTGATTTATTCAAAAACCAGTTCAATTCTTTTAGCAATATACTAATTGATTCTCAATGTAACCCTTCCAATCGATCTGGTTCGATTCCAACTTCCAACAACCATATGTTTTATCCTTTTTAAAAATTCAACTTTTTTCTTTTTTCTCTTTATCATTTCTTTTTCCTTTTTTCTATCCAATCACAAAATTGGAAAAGATCTGACACATATCCCGTATCTTTATCTAGGGGGTTCAAGCAGTTGGTTCGGTTAACACCTGAACCGAATTATCATTAATCGAATTACTTGAAATGTAAAGATCATTAACTATTAACTGAATCGAAGTTTTCTTCAAATACATTAATTGAAATTTTTATTAAAATAAGTATAAAACATGTAAAAATACATTGCTAATGTTTATTTTTTAATAGTTCAAATATTTTTCTGAAGCAATAGTTTAAATAATTTTAAATGGAGGTGAGAATAAGACATTAGAAACATTACATAAATCTTGAAAGTAAACAATCGAAAAAAGAAGTTATCAATTATATATAATATATATTATTTATTTCTGTTAATTAATTAATTCGGATATTTACCTAATTTCGAATCGAATTAATCGATAATAGAAATTTCAAAAAATCATTAACTGACGTTCAACTGAACTAAATTCGGCTACTAACTAATTAACCGAATTAGATCTATTCGGTCGGTTAATTCGATTTTAACCGAACTATGAATACCCCTTGTTAGAACAACTATTTTTAAGAAAATGATTAGTTTATATAACATAGCTTGGAAGTTGAAATAATTTGTGAACAATGTGAATTTTTTATAGTTAAATTGTATATGAAATCAACAATAACAAGGGGACCATAGGACATTCTAAAAAGAAATAAAATTTCAATTGAATGATGTGTTTCCAATTGTTACAGAAGCCACCATCTCTAATTTTCCACATAGGGAGACTTATTATCTGCTCCCCAAGGCAAAAAAGGATGGGAGAAGAAAGTGTTTACATGATGTTAGTGATGTTTGCTTTACAAAATTGTATGGGTTGATTTGTGTTAATTCTCTCACAAATCAGTTCAAGCGAGAGGTAACATCGAGAAAGATGTCTTCCTTGCAGGGAATCGTGAGACCACCTGTAGGATGACTATATCCGAACACTTCTTGTGACATGCCTAGCAAATCTTGAAACAAAGGCTGGTTCAAGAACCATACCGGTATCACGAACTTCTTCTGGTTTTCTCCAACATAAACCGCAAAGTAGCCTTTGGGAACTTTCTTAGAGCTAATGATATGAGGCAGGCGGATAGCCATTGTTGTTTTTGATAGATGTGTGCTTCAAAGGGAAGAGTAGGAAGATCTTAGATAACTTGGAAAGGAAACTTGAGAATGTTGAAACTAGGTGTTGGCAATGAACTTAATCTTACTTGTATATATAGATATATGGGGCAGAGAGGAGATCATGTTCATCAATTATTAAGTGGGGGGTATGGAATGAGTGGTGAAGGTGCAATTGAAGGGGTCTGATCAGTAATGAGAAAGACATGGGTTCATGGGGAATCACATGGTGTTGTCTTCCAAAGGATTATAAAGAATTCCATGGTTAAGACTTGAAAGAATAACCGACCAAGGACCAACTACTTTGCCGTTTATTTCAGGCTATTTTAGAGACATATAATCTGTGAGACAATGACAGGAAACATATAACGTGGGAGACCTTCACCTTCTATTCCATTGGTGAGTAACTTGTAAGACAATACATTACGAACACCGCCCATAGTGTGTCGTAAATGCTACATCTAGTCCTCATTGGAACCCCAACCGGTTGCATTTTATACTGGTTGTTGTCTATGCCATGCTGCAATAAAATTGTTCCATGATAATATTAAGCCTTGACAGCTCACAAAATTTTCTGGTATGTGGTGCTATGTATATATATGGATACCCGTACAGATGAATCTGTTTTTAATCCACATTTCTGACGTTGTTGAGTTCTCTTCGTATATAAGTCTTTGGCAAAAAGATTCCGATAAGGGGAGATAGAATGTCAAGTCAAAAGGAAATTAGATGTACTGTGTTGGAGAACAGATAGCATCATCAATTAAGTTCAAGTCATTATTATTAATACTTTTCAAGTTCATACTTTATATAAATGGTATATATAATATCAAGCAATTACAGTAATGAACTTTGTTATGTAGATCAATCTCAGCTTATTAGGACAGAGAAAAACATGTAAAGTCTTTCAAATTATATAAAAATATATATTACTATGAAGTAATTTTGTACCATAGGAGATCGTGAAAAGAAAAGAAATTTTAAGTGAATTATGTGATTGGAACTGTCATTCTCAATACTGGTTGATACAAGTTACATTGACCACCATCTGTAATTTTCCACTTAGGGAGACTTATTGTTTGCTCCCTAAGGCAAAAAGGATGGGAAAAAAGTGTTTACAAGGTATTAGTTATGTTTACTTTACACAATTGGATTGCCTGGTTTGTGTTAATCATCTCAAAATTAATACAAGCGAGAGGTAACTTCGAGAAAGGTGTCTTCGTTGCAGGGAATCGTGAGACCGCCTGTAGGATGACTATATCCGAACTCTTCTTGTGACATGCCTAGCAAATCTTGAAACAAAGACTGGTTCAAGAATGTGTTGCGCGGAAGCGTGTGAAAGAGTAAAATTATTGTACTGAAAAATCACACCAAGTTCAATTCCCAGGAAAGAGAGGTAGATCACGAAGATCACTTAAATACCAAGTCTTTCCTAGCCAGAATATCCCTCTATCGTAATTTAATAGCACAATAAATCACTACAATCACATTCACAAAATATGCAAAACAAATAATAAAGAACACCAGAATTTTAACGAGGTTCAGCAAATTTTGCCTACGTCCTCGGGCACTACCAAATATATTTCACTCCAAAATTACAAGTGAAATTTACAAATAGAGAGAGAGAATAATGCCTTAAGTAGAGAATGGCAATTATGGGATGAAGAAAGTAAGAAATGGTTAGGCCTATTTATAGTTGAGGTTCAAGGATCAACTTGCAATGTCCCTATACAATTAGGGACCAAAATTGCAATTATCCCATGCCAACTTTTAACCCAACTTGCCAACCAATATTACTTTCTTCTTTCGGTGCCCACCCCATTTGACTTTTCAAAGAATGGTTGGTTCCAATAATCTCCACCTTGAAGATTTGATTAGGATAATCTTATCTTCACACAATTCTTTCTGCTTTTGACAACAATACTTGATAGTGCCTTCTTCAACTGTTAAACTTGCAGGATATTAATCAAGTTCAAACAATGTTTGAACTTGGTTGCTGTTACCACCTTGGTCATCATATCTGCGGGATTATCTGCAGTCTTGATCTTCTGAAGACAAATTTTCTCCTCTTCAATAATTTCCCGTACAAAATGGAATCGTACGTCGATATGTTTTGTACGTGCATGATAGACTTGATTCTTTGCTAAATGAATAGCGGTTTGACTATCACAATACACGTTAATATGCTCTGAACCAACCCCAAGGTTTTAGCCATACCTTGTAACCAAATAGCCTCCTTTACACCTCTCATTATGACCATGTACTAAACTCAGTAGTTGACAATGCAACTGTAGACTGTAGTGTAGACTTCCAACTTATTGGTCCTCCAGCAAGTGTAAACACATAACCGGTGGTTGATCTTCGCTTGTCCAAATCACCGGCATAGTCAGAATCAACGTACCCAATAACACCTTTACCAAGTGTATTATCCTCGCTTGAACAGTAATTCAACATCCACGGTCTTCGAATATACCGTAGAATCCATTTCACTGACTTGCCAATGTCCTTTTCGTGATTATGCATATACCTGCTCACTATACTAACTGCCTGTGAAATGTCGGGTCTTGTACACACCATTGCATACATCAAGCTACCCACTGCATTAGAATACGGAACTTGCAACATGTATTCTCGTTCCGTATTCGTCGAAGGAGATAGTTGTGCAGAAAGCTTGAAATGAGAAGCCAACGGGGTACTTACAGGTTTTGTCTCGCTTCGTTCATGCCAAACTGTAGTACCTTTTTCAAATCGCTTCGAGACAAGCTAACTCTATTATGAGCTCTATCTCTCCATATTTCCATGCCGAGAATCTTTTAGCTTCTCCTAGATCTTTCATCTCAAACTCGATATTGAGTTGAGTCTTCAATCTTTCAATCTCAACTTTGCTCTTAGATGCTATTAGCATATCATCAACATATAAGAGCAAGTATATGAAAGTTTCTTCTTGTAGCTTCTGAAAATACACGCAATGATCAAATTTACTTCTTGTGTACCTTTGCCCTTTCATGAACTGATCAAATCGCTTGTACCACTGCCTCGGAGATTGCTTCAATCCATAAAGCGACTTTGTCAGTTTGCAAACCCAATTTTCTTTCCCAAAGAACCTTGAATCCATCCGGTGAGTCATATAGATTTCCTCTTCCAAATCACCGTAAAACGCGGTCTTCACATCAAGCTGAACTAGTTCAAGATCATATTGCGCAACCAAGGCTAGCAAAATCCGAATAGACGAATGCTTCACAACTGGAGAAAACACTTCATTGTAATCTATTCCTTCTTTCTGAGCGTAACCCTTTGCTACCAATCTAGCCTTGTATCAATTTCAATTTTATCAGAAATCCTTCCTTCTTTGCATATACCCATTTGCATCCAATCGCCTTCTTTCCTTGGGTAGTGTCACCAACTCCTGTGTCTTATTTTTATGAAGAGACGCATTTCTTCATTCATTGCTTGCTTCCACTTTACACCATCGGGGTTACTTCATCGCTTCGTGTAAGTAGAAGGAACATCATCATCTGCAATTGGAAGTGCATAGGCCACTATATCATCAAAGCGAAGCGAGCTTACGAATCTCTCTTCTTGGCCTTCTATATGCAATTGAATCTTGTTCTTTGTAGAGGTTCTTGGGTAGGAACCTCTTCATCATTTGTCCCTCCAATATTATTTGGATCATCGTTAACCTTTTCAAGCTCCACTGCTGCAAAGTACTCTTGGTTTTGTCATCCTTTGTGAATCCTTGTACTTCAACATGGTTGATTCATCAAAAGTCACATCTCTCATCGAAAACAATTTTCCTTGTATTAGGACACCGAGACGGTATCCTTTTACTCCATCGTTATACCCAAGAATAATGCTTTCTTTGCTCTTGGGTCTAACTTAGATTCTTTACATGATAATATGCGGTGGAACCAAATACATGTAAAGAATCATAATCGATGTGATTTACAGATCCACATCTCCATAGGAGTTTTTCCATTTATTGCGGTGATGGCAAGCGGTTAATTAGATGGCACGCATATGTAATCGCCTCAAATTTAAAATTCTTTGTCCAATCCAAGATTGGACAACATACATCGAACTTTCTCAAGATAGTTTGATTCATGCGTTCGCCACCCCATTCTGTTGTGGTGTATCCCGAACAGTGAAGTGTCGCACAATGCCCTCATCTTGGCATACTTGTAGAAATGGATCGTTTTGTACTCGTACCATTATCCGATCGAAGTCGTTTGACCTTTCGACCATCCGAGTCTCCACCATCTTCTTCCATTTGAAATGCATCCAAAACTTCACTTTTCTTTTCATTAGATACACCCATACTTTTCTTGAATAATCATCAACAAAAGTAACAAAATAGTGCATACCTCCCAAAGAAGCTACTTTGGTAGGTCCCACACATCATCGTGAACGTAGTCCGAATTCCTTTCAGATTGTGAATTCTTGGACCAAATTTTACCCTCTTACGCTTGCCCGAACACAATGTTCACGTAATTCCATTTTACAAGAATTTGCACCATTCAACAAGCCTTGCTTCGCCAATGTCTGCAAAGCTTTTTCACCAAAGATGTCCCAATCGCATATGCCATAATCTGGTAGCCTCTGAATCTACATTTTTTATAGAAATTGTTGATGTTGATCCAATAACTGTACTTCCATTTAAAAAGTACAAGTTATTTCTTCTTGTGCCTTTCATCACCGTCAATTGCCCAGCTACTACTTTTTGTAATCCATCTCTCAAAGTGATTGTGAGCCCTTTAGATTCTAGGGCCCCTAATGAGATGAGATTTTTCTTCGTGCTAGGTGCGTAGCGAACATCTGTCAAGACTTGGATTGAGCCGTCGTGATTCTTCAATTGGACTGTACCCACTCCCATTGTCTTACAAGCACTATCATTGCCCATAAGAACAATTCCACCTTCTAGCTCTTTAAGACTAGAAAACCGGTCCTTATTAGGACACATATGGTAAGTACATCCTAAATCCAAAATCCACTCATCCGCTTGACATGCCATTGCCATGCCAACCAAGCTAAAGTCGACTCCTCATCATGCTCGCACACATGCATTAGAAATAGCCTTGCCCTTTTGTAGCTTAGGACAATTCTTTTCCAATGCCCTTTTCATGGCAAAAGGCACATTCATCTTTAGCGGGTCTCCTTTGCACTTTCCCTTCTACCAAATTTTCTTTGTGTGAACGACCTCTTCATCGTTAAGACTTCGCGGTTGTATCTCTGTGATCTCTTTTATCTTTCTTTCGAGTCTCGATCTATACAACGCACTACTGATCGCATCAAATGTGATCGTGTCCTTCCCATGAAGCAATGTGGTGGTAAGATGATCATATTCATCGGAAGGAATTCAACAACAATAATGCATTGTCTTCATCTTCAAATTTCTCATCCAAATTTAGCAAGTCGCTAAATTTTATTGAATGAGTTCACATGGTCATTCATCGACATACCGGTGCATACGTGAATCGATAAAGTTTCTTTTTCATATAAAGCCTATTTTCAAGACTTTTCGTTAGAAACTTTTCTTCCAGTGTATCCCATAACTTCTTGATGTCTTCCTCATGATGAGTACTTACGCTCTTTGGCCAAACATAGGCGGATTGTACCACACGCTTTGTCTATTGATCTTGGCCCACTCCTTGTCATCCATCTTGTCGGGTTTTTCTTCAAGGGCTATATCTAGCTCTTGCGACATAAGACATCCAGATCTCACATTGCCACATACCAAAATTATTGGTACCGTCAAATTTCTCTACTTCAAATTTTGCATTTGTCACGAAGAGTCCTTGCGATGGCGATCTTGCTGCCATTTTCTCCTCAATCCCAACTCATGATATCGTGAGCAGACACAGTATTAAGTAAATAGTGCCGTATCGTGAATAGTAATTGTATACATGAATAGTGTTGTATCGTGAATAGTACCGTAAGCGATCGTATTCCCCAAGTACTGAATCGCTCTGGTACCAATTGTTATGCGAGCGTGTGAAAGAGTAAAATTATTGTCTTGAAAAATCACACCAAGTTCAATTCCGGAAAGAGGTAGATCACGAAGATCACTTAAATACCAAGTCTTTCCTAGCGAATATCCTCTATCGTAATTTAATAGCACAATAAATCACTACAATCACATTCACAAAATATGCAAAACAAATAATAAAGAACACGAATTTTAACGAGGTTCAAAGAAATTTTGCCTACGTCCTCGGGCACTACCAAATATATTTCACTCCAAAATTACAAGTGAAATTTACAAATAGAGAGAGAATAATGCCTTAAGTAGAGAATGGCAATTATGGGATGAAGAAAGTAAGAAATGGTTAGGCCTATTTATAGTTGAGGTTCAAGGATCAACTTGCAATGTCCCTATACAATTAGGGACCAAAATTGTAATTATCCCATGCCAACTTTTAACCCAACTTGCCAACCAATATTACTTTCTTCTTTCGGTGCCCACCCCATTTGACTTTTCAAAGAATGGTGGGTTCCAATAGAATGACACCGGTATCACAAACCTCGTCTGGTTTTCTCCAACATAAACCGCAAAGTTGCCTTTGGGAACTTTCTTAGAGCTAACGATACGAGGCAAGCGAATAGCCATTGTTGTTTTAGATAGATGAATGCTTTGAAAAAGGAAAGCAAAGGTAAAGTACTTTAGTATTTGAGGATGTGAAGATAGGTATTGCCAATGAACATATTCTACTCTGTATATATAGATGCAAGGGGTAGAGAGAAAAATCATGTTCTACATGGCTTCATTATAGGGGATCACATGGTGTTGTCGTCTAACTCATTCTCAAGAATTCCATGGCAAAATACTTTGAAAAAATAGTTTGCCTACCCCTTCTGGCAATAGAAACCGACCAAGGACCCCACTCAAATATGGAAGATCTGGACCAGTAAAATGCTTCTTCACAATAAAAGAGTTGTACCACTGCACCATTTATGTGAGTTCCTACTTTAGAGACATATAATCTGTCAGGCAATGACAGGAAACATGTAACATGGGTGACCTTGACCTCCTCTTACATTCTGACTTCACCAAGCATGTTGATTTTTAGTAAGGTGTGGATCTGTAAGACAAACCCTTGTGAAGAGCACCTGAAGTGTGTCCTACAGGCTGCACCTAGTCCTCACCAGAACCCAATTGGTTGCATTTTATCCTTATTCTTGTCTACGCCGTGCTGCAATCAAATAGTTCCATAGGGGTGAAGCCAAAACTTAGCTTGACAGCTCACAAAATTTCTGGTATGTGCTGCTATATATATATTTGGATAACCTTCCAGATGAATCTGGTTTTGGTCAACTTGTTTGATGGCATGTTTGTTGAGTGTTGTCTGCATATTTTGACTATTCATTATTAACAGTACATGACTTGGTAAAAAAAAAAAACCGTGAAAGAAAGAAAGAAAAGAAGGCCATTAAAATCTGAGTTAATATTCAAAGTTTGATATTGGGTTAATTTCATTTTAGGTCATGTTATATTTTGCACAGTTATGTTCAAGTCCCTATTTCATTTAAATAACTTCATTTTAGTTTACCTTTTTGTCACAAAGGTTATCCTCTTTCATTTACATCTTTACATTTAAGCAATTTTGTATGTTTTTTTATATGTATTTTATGTCTAATAAAAAATAAGTCATTTTATATGTTTTCCCTTCAAAAATTTTTTTACTAAGTCATGTATTGTTAATTATTATATATAAAGACTAATTCCAACTTGAAAAAAGAAACAAAGCATTAAATCTTTGGCTAAAAGATTGCAATAAGGGGATATACGTTTTTTCATATATTTGGAGAATCATGCTATTTTGTACTCATGTTTGAATATGGGTTGGATGCATGTATTCTAAAGCAAACGAAGAGTCCGAATAACTTAGCATGTATAATAGAGTAAATTCAGAACAAGGTATATCATTTATAGTTAAATTAATGATAAGAAATTCTGGAAGTAAATAAAATTCCAATTGAATGGTGTGTTTTGAACTGTCATTTTCCATGCTGATTGATAGAAGTTACGGTAACAACCATCTGTAATTTTTCGCTCAGGGAGACTTGTATTTGCTCCCCAAGGCAAAAAAGATGGAGAAAAAATGTTTACATGGTGTTAGACATTTTTGCTTTACAAAATTGTATAGGCAGATTTGTATTGATTCTCTCACAATTGATTCAAGCGAGAACTAACATCAAGAAAAATATCTTCATTGCAGGGAATTGTGAGACCGCCGGTAGGATGACTATATCCGAACTCTTCTTCTGACTTGCCTAGCAAATCTTGAAATAAAGGCTGGCTCAAGAATGACACTGGTATCACAAACCTCCTCTGGTTTTCTCCAACATAAACTACAAAGTAGCCCTTGGGAACTTTCTTAGAGCTTATGATACGAGGCAAGCGGATAGCCATTTTTGTTTACAGTAGATGTATGCTTTGAAAAAGGAAGGAGTGGAAGATCCCAGATAACTTAGAAAGCAAGATTGAGAATGTTGAAGGTAGGTAATGGAAATGAACTTAATCTTACTTGTATATATAGATGTAAGGGGCAGAGAGGAAATAATGTTCATCAATTATTAAGTGGGGGATATGGAATGAGTGGTGAAGGTGGAATTGATGGGGTCTGATCGGTAATGAGAAAGACATGGGTTCATGGGGAATCACATGGTGTTGTCTTCCAAAGGATGATAAAGAATTCCATGGCTAAGACTTTAAAGGATAACCGACAAAGGACCGACTGCTTTGCCTTTTATTTCAGGCTACATTTGAGACATTTAATCTGTCAGAGAATGACAGGAAACATATAACATGGGTGACCTTGACCTCTCCTATTACATTCATGTCTTCCTTTGGTGAGTAACTTGTAAGACAAGCCATTCTGAAGAGCGCCTTAAGTGTGTAACTTGTAAGACAAGCCATTCTGAAGAGCGCCTTAAGTGTGTGTACATGCTACAACTAGTCCTCATTGGAACCCCAACCGGCTGCATTTTATCCTGGTTGTTGTCTATGCCATGCTGCAATCAAATTGTTCCATGACAATATTAAGCCTTGACAACTAACCAAAATTTTCTCGGTATGTCTTGCTATGTATATATATGAATAACCTTACAGATGAATCTGTTTTTAGTCCACATTTCTGATATTTTTGAGTTATCTGCATATATAAGTTCAAGTCACTTTGTCTATATGGTTAAAAATTGATTTCTGGCTTTTGAAGAACAGTGAGACATAGGTATTAATTCTTTGTCAAATCTGCATTAAGAAAATTACTTTGAGATTTATGAAAGAAAATTGATCATTTAGTAACCTTACTAAAATGCAAAAGAATACTTGTAGTCTACGTTACCAGGACCTGACCTTGAGTATTGGATACGGGTGTTCTCGAATTTTTCTAAGTTTTTTTTTCCTTATATTTGGAGGATTATATACTTTATATTCACGTTTGAATATCTGCCGGACACTTGTATTTTGAAGAAATTGAAGAGTCCAACTACAAATGATTTTATCTTGATCTTAGAGGCAAGCTTGGGACATGTAATGTGTTATACAATGACCAGAAGGAAGCATTTATGGACTACCTTGACATTCTATGTTGACTTGACTAAGATAATAAATATAAAAAACAGCAAGATTTTATCATTCTTTGCTGTTGAAACACAACTAAAAATTGGGGATAAGACACTTTTCTTCAAGGTTGAAATCTTTTATATATTTGGAGGATCATACTCTCATACTTACAGCCAAATATATGTTGGATATAGGTGTTAGAAGTTAGAACAAATTCTTTAAGAAAAATGAAGAGTCTATATAACTTAGCTTGTTGGTAGAAGTAAATTTTCAACACTGTAGATCATTTACAGTTAAAATAAAGATTAAACTAACAATAACAGGAGAAACTCTGAAAAGAAATAAAATTTGAAATGAACAATGTGTTTTCAACTGTCATTTTTTGTACTGATTGGTAGAAGTTACAGCAACAAGGCAAAAAAGGATGGGAAAAAAGGTGTTTACATAGTGTTAGTGATGCTTGCTTTACAAAAATGTATGGGTTGATTTGTGTTAAATCTCTCACAAATCAGTTTAATCGAGAGGTGATATCGAGAAAGATATCTGTGTTTCAGGGAATTGTGAGACCGCAGGTTAGATGACTATATCCGAACTCTTCTTCTGACATGCCAAGCAAATCTTGAAATAAAGGCTGGTTCAAGAATGACACTGGTATCACGAACCTCTTCTGGTTTTCTCCAACGTAAACTGCAAAGTATTCCTTGGGAACTTTCTTAGAGCTAATGATACGAGGCAGGCGGATAGCCATTGTTGTTTTTGATAGACGAATGCTTCTAAAAAGGAAGAAGAGGAAGATCTCAGAGAACTGTAGTACTTTGAGAATATGAAGATAGGTGTTGCCAATGAACATATTCTTCTTTGTATATATAGATGAAAGGAGTAGACAGAAAAATCATGTTCCTGTGTTGAGTGGGGTGTTCAATGAGTGGTAATGGGGAGATTGCTGGGGTCTGATAACTAATAAGAAAGACATGGCTTCGTTAGGGGAAGATCACATGTTGCCGTCTTGTAACTCATTATCAAGAGTTCCATGGGAAAGGATTTGAAAAATTAGTTTGCCTATCCCTTATGGCAATAGAAACTAACCAAGGACCGGTGGAATGAAAGATCTGGACCAGTAAAATTCTTCTTTACAATAGAAGAGTTGTACCACTTCACAATTTATGTCAGCGCCTATTTTAGAGACATATAATCTATCAGAAAATGACAGGAAATGTAACAACCCTTACTCGTATCCATTGCCGGAATAGGTACGAGACATTACCGGAGTTTACTGAACATTTTCAGATAATTCTGAATCATTTATTATTCATATTTTGAAGATAATCATAACGTCTCTCTATTGGGCCCTCGAAGCCCCAAACATACATTAAAAACCAACCGGAATTAAATCGGGATCATAAAAAATTTCGCAAAATCTTAAATTTTATTTTCATCTAAGTACTTACCATTTCAATACTTTTTATAATTAAACATGTTACCATTCAATCAATAGCTTGACACTTGTCTAAGCGTCAAAAAACATCATTGTTAGTATACTTGCACATATTTCATATAAATTCAATATTGATATACTTATTTTCTCGACATGTCACACTTGAGTTTAATAATTGTCTTTACTTACATAATTTTCTTGTATCAACATATCAAAGATAATCATATATGTAAATGTCATGAAACATATCATTCTCTTATCGTTTCTTCATAAGTATATATCAATCATTTCATTATATCAATATTTCATGCTCCATCATTTCCATATATTTTATGTATATTTATTAGGTAAAGTTTATATCAAACTTAACATAAATTATATTCCATGTACTTATTCTTATTTCGTTTATCTATCTTCATAATTATTTCATACAACTATTTTGTACATATATTTCCATATGACCGGTTCTTGTAAACATTTCACACAACCATTTCATGTAACCATTCGTCATCTGATACATATTACCTGAATATCAATTGTTCAATAGATGTTATCACGTCTCCCATCCATGGCCTTATTTATCTTTGACATGATGCCATAGCGTCTTTCAACTATGGTCTTACTCATTTTCTGTCATGTTGTCATAGTATCTTTCAACCATGGTCTTATTCATTTCATGTTACGCTGCCATGATATCTTTCAACCATGGTCTTATTCATTTCTCGTCATGTTGCCATGGTATCTTTCAACCATGGTCTTATTCATTTCATATCACATTGCCATGGTATCTTTCAACCATGGTCTTACACATTTCATATCAGATAGCACACTCCCGCGAACCTCATCCTTACAGTGGGATTACGGTCAAGCTAAATCCTCAGTAATATAAACTCATAGAGTATTGTCGGGATTACGGTCAAAGCTAAATCCTCAGAACGACAATTACTCTAATGAGCTTGATCCGAATTACCATCAAAGCTAAATTCAGACCCTAATTCGGATTACCCGTCTGGGCTAAATCCGTTTTACACATATTCTTCGGGAGGGCTATATCAAGATAGGATCACCCGTCTGGGCTAGATCCTTTTTACTGTCAATTCCTTTTCAGAGATCCATCGAATTTTCCTTTCATTCAACCGGGATTTCTTCTCCTTTTATCAAATTTATCAATGTTTCATAAATTTTCATACAATGAACATTCAAATCATATTCACATAAATAACATACAATCTCAAGCATTTAAGAATATAATTCAAGTTACACGAACTTACCTAGCGAAATTGCAGAAATATCAAGATTCAGGGACATTTTGGTAATTTACCATTTTCCCAATTTTCACCCGATCTTAAATTGACAATTTCATTCAATTTATTAATTTAGATAATAAAACAATTCATTCCCTTCAATTTGGTCATTTTGACATTTTTACAAAATTGCCCCCTGAAGTTTTTCTTTATTCAATTTAGTCCTTAAGCCTAAAACATGCAAATTAGCCATGCTAGCTGAATATTCATATATATTTTCCTCCTTCTCTTCTCCATTCCACATCCTTAATGTATATAACACACTTGTAAGTAACATTATTTATAATCTTTATTATTTACTTTTATGAATATTCAAGTTATCCATCTGTATCATAGTCACTAAATTATTTAGTTATAGAACTCCAAATTAATATCCGATAATTTTTCCTGAAACTAGACTCATATATCTTCTTACCATAAAATTTTCAGAATTTTTGGTTTAGCCAATAAGTACAGTTTATTCTTTAAAATTACCCCTGTTATGCTGTCTAAAAGTTCTGACCCTTCTTCACTAAAAATTAATTATCTCCTCGTAAAGAATTTGAATGATATTCCTGTTTATTTATATTAAAACTAGACTCATTCAGGATTCTAAAAATATAAATTTAACCCCCTAATTATTTTTATCCAATTTTTTATGATTTTTCAAAATCAGAACAGGGGAACCCAAAATCATTCTGACCTTGTCTCACAAAATTTATTATATCTCATGATTTACAATTCCATTGCTTACATAATTTCTTCTATAAGAAACTATACTCAATAAGCTTTAATTTCATATTTTATTCATCTTATAATTTGGTTTCTAAAATTTTTGTTGATTTTCAAAGTTAGACTACTGCTGCTGTCCAGAACTGTTTTAGTGCAAGATATTAATTACCATGTTTATAACACCCTTATTTTCTTTTTCTACACTATTTCTCATCACTTTCTCTTATTTTCTCTTCACTAACATGACAAGAACATAAGACCATATATAAGAAAACTCTAAATCAACGTCAATTCCATGCTTTTTCAATAATATTAAACTTAAAAATATATTGAAATCTTGATGTTCTTACCTTTTCTTATTGACTTCAATCTTTAACTTGATTTTTCTCTCTCCTCCAGCTTCTATTTCTTGAATCCAACTTGATATTCTTGCTCTCCATCATTTCCTTGTTATCTTTCTCTCTTGATGGCTATGAAAATTTTTTCAATTTTTAGGTGAAAATAATGAATTTTTGATAGAAGGACTAAATTGTAAAGAAAGAAAACTTCTTTTCTTCTTTTTCTCTTACGTGGGTTTGCATGGGAAAGAAAAGGTGATGATAATTTTTCATCTTTCCTTCCTTTTATACTAAATAAATAATAATATAATAGTAAATATCTCATGAAAATATTAATAAAATAATATTTATCTAATTAATTAATTTAAAATATCATCAACATAATCATTACATTCTAGAATTCTCTCTCTTACTAATTGATCATTTTTCCCTTTATGATCTTTTAGAATTCCATCCTTAAATCATCACTTAATTTGGTAAAATTATGATTTAGTCCCTCATAAATTTTCACCTATTCAATTTGGTCCTAATTCATCAATTTTTCTTGGTTTCTAGATCATTCCACCCTTAAAATATCTTCAACTTTTTTATATTTACACTTCAACCCCTTAAATTTTGAGTATTTACTCTTGTGCAACAAGACTTTTCTCATCTTTGCAATTTAATCGTTTCTTGAATTAATATATCATAATATACTTCCCAATATTGACATAACTCAAAATTTTTCTTTTTGTCACTTTATTTCCTTATTTTACTATATTACCGATAATATTTTACTGTAAAAATTTTCAGGATATTACAGAAAACATGTAACATGAGTGACCTTGACTGAGCATGTTAATTTTAGTAAGGTATGGATCTTGTAAGACAAACCCTTGTGAAGAGCACCTTAAGTATGTCCTACAGGCTGCAACTAGTCCTCATCAGAACCCAACTAGTTGCATTTTATCATTGTTTTTGTCTAGTCGTGCTGCAATCAAATAGTTCTATGGAGGTGAAGACAATTTTCAGCTTGACAGCTCACTCAATTTCTGGTATGTGCTGCTATATATGGATGACCTTGCAGATGAACCTGTTTTTAGTCCACTTATTTGATGGCATGCTTGTTAAGTGTTCTCTGCATATTTTGACTATTCATTATTATATATAAAGACTAATCCCTACTTGAGAAAAGAACGAAGCTTTAACTCTTTGGCTAAAGGGGATATAAGACTATTCATTATTATAGTCTATGTTTCTCGGACTTGTGCTTGAATGTTGAATACATTTTCTAAGTTTTTTCATATATTTGGAGAATCATGCTATTTTGCACTCATGTTTGAATATGTGTTGGATGGATGTATTCTAATGAAAATGAGGAGTCCGAATAACTGAGAACAAGGTAGATCATTTACAGTTAATTTAAAGATGGGAAATTCTGGAAGTAAATAAAATTCCAATTGAATGATGTGTTTTGAACTGTCATTTTCCATACTGAGTGATAGAAGTTACAGCAATCACCATCTCTAGTTTTTCACTTGGGGAGACTTGTATCTGCTCCCCAAGGCAAAAAGGATGGAGGAAAAAATGTTTACATAGTGTTAGTGAATTTTGCTTTACAAAATTGTATAGGCTGATTTGTGTTGAATCTCTCACAATCAATTCAAAAGAGAGGTAACTTCGAGAAAAATGTCTTTGTTGCAGGGAATTGTGAGACCGCCTGTAGGATGACTATATCCAAACTCTTATTGTGACATGCCAAGCAAATCTTGAAATAAAGGCCGGCTCAAGAACGACACTGGTATCACGAACCTCTTCTAGTTTTCTCCAACATAAACTGCAAAATAGCCCTTGGGAACTTTCTTAGAACTAACGATACGATGCAAGCGAATAGCCATGGTTGTTTCTCAATGGAGTACACTTCGAAAGGGTAGAAGAGGAATATCTCAGAGAACTATAGTACTTTGAGGATGTGAAGATATGTGTTGCATATGAACATAATCATACTTGTATATATAGATGTAAGGGGGCCAAAGGGAATGAGTGGTGAAGAGACATATTGCTGGGGTCTGATCAGTAATGAGAAAGACATAGGTTCATGCTGAACCACATGGTGTTGTCTTCTAAAGGACTATCAGGAATTCATTGGTAAATCACATGGTCTGAACAATTATGTGTTAACTTCAATGAGTAACTTGTAAGACAAACCCTTGTGAAGAACACCTGAAGTGTGTCCGATAGTGTTGAAAATGGCCAACCATGCTGCTGTTATGTTTTTGTTGAGTGCATACAGCTTGTATGCATGTTGCAGCAACATATTTTCTGTTTTTGCAATGTAGTTTAGTTTGGTTGAAAATGAACTTATTTGTTGATGTTTTGATGGGTTTAGGTGATGATTGAGCTGATAATTCAGCTTATTCATCTGTACAAGCAATGTTTATCAAGTTACTAGGCTACTTGGTGGTAGTAGGTAGTATTTGGTGATGTATTTGGCTATAAATGTATTGTTTTCATACTAAATGAGTAAGCATATCAGTTGTAAAAATCAAATTGCTTCCTTGTTACACATTTGTGAGCAAGTAAAATTTTTCTTGCATCTTGCTTCCTGCCTTGTTCTGTTCTCTGTTTTCTTCCTCTGATGTCAAAATATACTTCCTCCTGTGCCAATGTTCCAACAGATAGGCTGCAACTAGTCCTCATCAGAACCCAACTTGTTGCATTTTATCCTTGTTATCTATGCTGTGCTGCAATCAAATTGTACCATGCGGGAGAAAGACAATATTAAGCCTGACAGATGAACATGTTTTTAATCCACATTACTGATGGCATGTTTGTGGAGTTCTCTGCATAAATTGACCATTTATTAGTAACAGTAAAAGCTTAGCACTTTAGCTAAATGATTGGGATAAGGGGAGATACGACTGGCCAAATGGGAATTTGATAGCGAAAGTGATGATGATGGTGGCCTTACATTCCACTTGCTGACATCTATATATTAAGTAGTCATTGTTGGAAAAAAAAAAAAGAATAATAGTTGGTGGTGAATTTTACTTTGAATTTCCTTTACAGGATCAATGGAGACAGAAGTATACAGAAATTTGCATTATGTTAGATTATATTTGTACAATTATATATATATTGGAAACTGGGAAGCACCCTTACTACTAGCATATGTAGAGAAAAATGATAAATCCTAGTCATTTACAGTTAGCTTGTAATATGAAGTAATTTTTGAAAAAATCTGGATCAATAATAGTTTAAAGATGAAGTCAACAATAACAAGGGTACCATAGGAAATTATCTAAAGAACTAAATTTTCAATTGAATGATGTGTTTTGAACTGTCAAATTAGAACAGTTGTACTCTACTGCTTCTCCATTTAACTTAGATTGTAGTATGAAGTAATTTTAGATTAAGGTAGAGATGGAATTGACGTAAAACAAGTAAAAATTTTAGAATGGAAATAAAATGACAACTGAATGATGTGTTTGGATCTATCATTACTGAATTGATAGTAGTGTTACAGTAATCACCATCTTTACTTTTCCTCTTGGGGAGACCTATATCAGCTCCCCAAGGCAAAAAGGATGGAGGAAAAAATGTTCTCATGTATTAGTGATTTTTGCTTTACAATATTGTATTGGCTGGTTTGTGTTAATCATCTCACAATCAATACATGCGAGAGGTAACTTCGAGAAAGGTGTCTTCGTTGCAGGGAATTGTCAGACCACCGGTAGGATGACTATATCTGAACTCTTCTTGTGACATGTCTAGAAAATCTTGAAATGAAGGATGGTTCAAGAATGAAACTGGTATCACGAACGAAACTGGTATCACGAACCTCTTCTGGTTTTCTCCAACATAAACTGCAAAGTAGCCTTTGGGAACTTTCTTAGAGCTGATAATACGAGGCAGGCGGATAGCCATTGTTGTTTTTGATGAATGTATGCTTCAAAGGGAAGAAAAGGAAGATATAAGATAACTTGGAAAGCAAGCTTGAGAATGTTGAAGGGAGGTGTTGCCAATGAACTAGGTGTTGCCAATGAACTTACTCTTACTTGTATATATAGATGTGTAGGGCAGAGAGGAAATCGTGTTAATCTATTATTAAGTGGGGGATGTGGAATGAGTGGTGAAGGTGAAATTGCTGGGGTCTGATCCGTAAAGAGAAAGACATGGGCTCACGGGGAATCACATGGTGTTGTCTTCCAAAGTATTATCAAGAATTCCATGGCTAAGACTTGAAAGAATACTTTTCCTACCTTGCTGGCAAAATGAACCGACTAAGGACCTACTCAGATATGGAAGATTTGGATCCATAAAAGCTTCTACCTAGTAGAAGATTTTTATTACTTCACCATTGACATTAGAGCAACCTTTAGATACATACAATCTGTCATGCAATGATAGGGAACAAGTAACATGGGTGTCCTTGACCTCACATAAAACTTGTAAGACAATCCCTTGTGAAGAGCGCCTAAAATGCGTCCTACAGACTACAACAACTCCTTATCTGAACCCAACTTGTTGCATTTTATCCAGGTTTGTTGTCTATTCCGTGCTGCAATCATATAGTTCCATAGGGGTGAAGACAATATTCAGCTTGACTGCTAACTAGATTTCTGGTATGTGCTGCTATATGTATATGGATAACATTACAAATAAATCTGCTTTTAGTTCACATTCTAGTGGTATTTTTGTTCTGTTCTCTGCACATTTTTTACTATTCATTATTATATTGAGGAGATAAGATGTCAGGTCAAAGTCAGAAAGCTATTCAAACTACAAGAAAGTTCAATGAAGGCTTCTTCTGCACATGGGACTGTGAGACTACCCCTTTGTTACGCGGAAGCGTGTGATAGAGTAAAATTATTGTACTGAAAAATCACACTAAGTTCAATTCCCAGGAAAGAGAGGTAGATCACGAAGATCACTTAAATACCAAGTCTTTCCTAGCCAGAATATCCCTCTATCGTAATTTAATAGCACAATAAATCACTACAATCACATTCACAAAATATGCAAAACAAATAATAAAGAACACGAATTTTAACGAGGTTCAAAAATTTTGCCTACGCCCTCGGGCACTACCAAATATATTTCACTCCAAAATTACAAGTGAAATTTACAAATAGAGAGAGAGAATAATGCCTTAAGTAGAGAATGACAATTATGGGATGAAGAAAGTATTTAATGGTTAGGCCTATTTATAGTTGAGGTTCAAGGATCAACTTGCAATGTCCCTATACAATTAGGGACCAAAATTGCAATTATCCCATGCCAACTTTTAACCCAACTTGCCAACCAATATTACTTTCTACTTTCGGTGCCCACCCCATTTGACTTTTCAAACAATGGTGGGTTCCAATAATCTCCACCTTGAAGATTTGATTACGATAATCTTATCTTCACACAATTCTTTCTGCTTTTGACAACAATACTTGATAGTGCCTTCTTCAACTGTTAAACTTGCAGGATATTAATCAAGTTCAAACAATGTTCGAACTTGGTTGCTGTTACCACCTTGGTCATCATATCTGCGGGATTATCTGCAGTCTTGATCTTCTGAAGACAAATTTTCCCTCTTCAATAATTTCTCGCACAAAATGGAATAAATGCGTCGATATGTTTTGTACGTGCATGATAGACTTGATTCTTTGCTAAATGAATAGCACTTTGACTATCACAATATACGTTAATATGCTCTGAACCAACCCCAAGGTTTTAGCCATACCTTGTAACCAAATAGCCTCCTTTCTGACCTCTGTTACAGCCATGTACTAAACACGTGGTTGACAATGCAAGCTGAGATCGTAGTGTAGACTTCCAACTTATTGGTCCTCCAGCAAGTGTAAACACATAACCGGTGGTTGATCTTCGCTTGTCCAAATCACCGCATAGTCGTAATCAACGTACCCAATAACACCTTTACCAATAGTATT
Organism: Gossypium arboreum; assembly: GCF_025698485.1. Classification (NCBI taxonomy): domain Eukaryota; kingdom Viridiplantae; phylum Streptophyta; class Magnoliopsida; order Malvales; family Malvaceae; genus Gossypium; species Gossypium arboreum. The sequence continues at coordinate 1,244,577 of NC_069072.1, forward strand.
ATCCCTGCTGAACAAGTAATCCAACATCCACGGTCTTCGAATATACCGTAGAATCTATTTCACTGACTTGCCAATGTCCTTTTCCGAATTATGCATATACCGCTCACTATACTAATCGCACTGTGAAATGTCGGTCTTGTACACACCATTGCATACATCAAGCTACCATTGCATTAGAATACGGAACTTGCAACATGTATTCTCGTTCGTATTCGTCGAAGGAGATAGTTGTACGTAAAGCTTGAAATGAGAAGCCAACGAGTACTTACAGTGTTTTGTGCGCTTCGTTCATGCCAAACTCGTAGTACCTTTTTCAAATACTGCTTCTGAGACAAGCTAACTCTATCATGAGCTCTATCTCTCCATATTTCCATGCCGAGAATCTTTTTAGCTTCTCCTAGATCTTTCATCTCAAACTCAAGATTGAGTTGAGTCTTCAATCTTTCAATCTCAACTTTGCTCTTAGATGCTATTAGCATATCATCAACATATAAGAGCAAGTATATGAAAGTTCCTTCTTGTAGCTTCTGAAAATACACGCAATGATCAAATTTACTTCTTATGTACCTTTGCCCTTTCATGAACCGATCAAATCGCTTGTACCACTTGCGGAGATTGCTTCAATCCATAAAGCGACTTTGTCGGTTTGCAAACCCAATTTTCTTTTCCAGCAACCTTGAATCCATCCGGTGAGTCATATAGATTTCCTCTTCCAAATCACCGTAAAAACGCGGTCTTCACATCAAGTTGAACTAGTTCAAGATCATAGTGCGCAACCAAGGCTAGCAAAATTCGAATAGACGAATGCTTCACAACTGGAGAAAACACTTCATTGTAGTCTATTCCTTCTTTCTGAGCGTAACCCTTTGCTACTAATCTAGCCTTGTATCAAATTTTATTTTTATCAGGAAATCCTTCCTTCTTTGCATATACCCATTTGCATCCAATTGCCTTCTTTCCCTTGGGTAGTGTCACCAACTCCGTGTCTTATTTTTATGAAGAGATCGCATTTCTTCATTCATTGCTTGCTTCCACTTTACACCATCGGGGTTACTTATTACTCGTAAGTAGAAGGAACATCATCATCTGCAATTGGAAGTGCATAGGCCACTATATCATCAAAGCGAGCAGGCTTACGAATCTCTCTTCTTGGCCTTCTATATGCAATTGAATCTTGTTGCTGTAGAGGTTCTTGGATAGGAACCTCTTCATCATTTGTCCCTTCAATATTAGCTGGATCATCGTTAACCTTTTCAAACTCCACCTGCTGCAAAGTACTACTGGTTTTGTCATCCTTTTGTGAATCATTGTACTTCAACATGGTTGATTCATCAAAAGTCACATCTCTACTGAAAACAATCTTCCTTGTATCAGGACACCAGAGACGATATCCTTTTACTCCACCAGTTATACCCAAGAATAATGCTTTCTTTGCTCTTGGGTCTAACTTAGATTCTTTTACATGATAATATGCAGTGGAACCAAATACATGCAAAGAATCATAATCGATGTGATTTACCATCCACATCTCCATAGGAGTTTTTCCATTTATTGCAGCTGATGGCAAACGGTTAATTAGATGGCACGCATATGTAACTGCTTCAGCCCAAAATTCTTTGCCCAATCTAGCATTGGACAACATACATTGAACTTTCTCCAGTATAGTTCGATTCATGCGTTCGCCACCCCATTCTCTTGTGGTGTATCCCGACAGTGAAGTGTCGTACAATGCCCTCATCTTGGCATACTTGTAGAAATGGATCATTTTGTACTCAAGTACCATTATCGATCGAAGTCGTTTGACCTTTCGACCGATCGAGTCTCCACCATCTTCTTCTATTTCGAAATGCATCCAAAACTTCACTTTTCTTTTCATTAGATACACCCATACTTTTCTTGAATAATCATCAACAAAAGTAACAAAATAGTGCATACCTCCCAAATAAGCTACTTTGGTAGGTCCCACACATCATGTGAACATAGTCCGAATTCCTTCGTATTGTGAATTCTTTGGACCAAATTTTACCCTCTTCGCTTGCCCGAACACAATGTTCACAGAATTCCATTTTGCAAGAATTTGCACCTTTCAATAAGCCTTGCTTCACCAATGTCTGCAAAGCTTTTTCACCAGTATGTCCCAATCGCATATGCCATAATCTGGTAGCCTCTGAACCTACATCTTTTGTAGAAACTGTTGATGTTGATCCAATAACTGTACTTCCATTTAAAAAATACAAGTTATTTCTTCTTGTGCCTTTCATCACCGTCAGTTGCCCAGCTACTACTTTTAGTAATCCATCTCTCAAAGTGATTGTGAGCCCTTTAGATTCTAAGGCCCCTAATGAGATGAGATTTTTCTTCAGGCTAGGTACGTAGCGAACATCTGTCAAGACTTGGATTGAGCCGTCGTGATTCTTCAATTGGACTGTACCCACTCCCATTGTCTTACAAGCACTATTATTGCCCATAAGAACAATTCCACCTTCTAGCTCTTTAAGACTAGAAAACCAGTCCTTATTAGGACACATATGGTAAGTACATCCTGAATCCAAAATCCACTCATCTGTTTGACATGCCATTGCCATGCCAACCAAGCTAAAGTCGACTCCTCATCATGCTCACACACATGCATTAGAAATAGCCTTGCCCTTTTGTAGCTTAGGACAATTCTTTTTCCAATGCCCTTTTTCACGGCAAAAGGCACATTCATCTTTGGCGGGTCTCCCTTTGGACTTTCCCCTTCTACCAGATTTGCTGTTGTGTGAACGACCTTTTACTGTTAAGACTTCTGCGGTTGTATCTCTGTGATCTCTTTTATCTTTCTTTCGAGTCTCGAGATCTATACAACGACTACTGATCGCATCAAATGTGATCGTGTCCTTCCCATGAAGCGTTGTGGTGGTAAGATGATCATATTCATCGGAAGGAATTCAACAACAATAATGCCTTGTCTTCATCTTCAAATTTCTCATCCAAATTTAGCAAGTCTGCTAAAATTTTATTGAATGAGTTCACATGGTCATTCATCGACATACCGGTGCATACGTGAATCGATAAAGTTTCTTTTTCATATAAAGCCTATTTTCAAGACTTTTCGTTAGAAACTTTTCTTCCAGTGTATCCCATAACTTCTTCGCCGATGTCTCCTTCATGATGAGTACTTCGCTCTTTGGCCAAACATAGGCGGATTGTACCACACACTGTCTATTGATCTTGGCCCACTTCTTGTCATCCATCTTGTCGTTTTTCTTCAAGGGCTATATCTAGCTCTTGCGACATAAGACATCCAGATCTCACATTGCCACATACCAAAATTATTGGTACCGTCAAATTTCTCTACTTCAAATTTTGCATTTGTCACGATGAGTCCTTCGATGACGATCTTTGCGCCATTTTTCTCCTCAATCCCAACTCATGTATAACGTGAACAGATCAGATATCGTGAATAGTGCCGTATACGTAAATAGTACCGTATACGTAAATAGTACCATAAACGATCGTATTCCCCAAGTACGAATTTGGCTCTGATACCAATTGTTGCGCGGAAGCGTGTGAAAGAGTAAAATTATTGTACTGAAAAATTACACTAAGTTTAATTCCCAGGAAAGAGAGGTAGATCACGAAGATCACTTAAATACCAAGTCTTTCCTAGCCAGAATATCCCTCTATCGTAATTTAATAGCACAATAAATCACTACAATCACATTCACAAAATATGCAAAACAAATAATAAAGAACACCGTAATTTTAACGAGGTTCAAAGAAATTTTGTCTACGTCCTCAGCACTACCAAATATATTTAACTCCAAAATTACAAGTGAAATTTACAAATAGAGAGAGAATAATGCCTTAAGTAGAGAATGGCAATTATGGAATGAAGAAAGTAAGCAATGGTTAGGCCTATTTATAGTTGAGGTTCAAGGATCAACTTGCAATGTCCCTATACAATTAGGGACCAAAATTGCAATTATCCCATGCCAACTTTTAACCCAACTTGCCAACCAATATTACTTTCTACTTTCGGTGCCCACCCCATTTGACTTTTCAAACAATGGTGGGTTCCAATACCCTTGGATGATTCAAAGCCAAACTCCTCTTCAGCCTGATTTATCAGTTCTTGAAATAAAGGGTTCTTTAATAATGAAACTGGAATTATAAACCCGCCTCTTTTGGGATTCACCTACATAAACAACAAGATGGCCTTTGGTTATTTATGCAGCTGTCGTCACCTTTTGGATAATAATCTGCTTAGTGTGAACATATTTGATGCTACATTCAGTCCTTTGTATATTTGTTTCCATATACATGATTGGAGTTTAGATTATTTGAAGATTTTCTTTAATTTTAGCAATGTTGATTATCCATATTACATAGAACCAAATAAGTAAAAAGAATGATGTGGGAAAGAGGTCCATATTAGGCAACTTTACTTTCCGATAAAACTAATCAGTATGTATCATGAACTTATCTCTCTTTTGCTTTTCTCTTTTTTTCTTTAAAATCTTTTATCCTTCGCTTTGTTGTATTAATCACTTAGTCCCCTGTCTCACATCTTTATATATCTTAATTCTTTGTCAAATCTGTATTAAGAAAATTACTTTGAAATTTATAACACCAAATTGATCGTTTAATAAGCCACTGCCATGAAGAAGACTACTTGTAATCTATCTTAGCTAGACTTTATACTCAAGTTTGGATATGTGTTGGACACACGAAATTTAACGAAAATGAAGGGTCCAACTCCAAATAACTTAGCATGTAGTTTGAAGTAATCTTAGAACAAGGTAGATCATTTACAGTTTATATTAAGATGGAATTAATGTGAATGAGTAAAAATTCAGAAAGGAAATAAGATGACAGCTGAATGAAGTGTTTTGAACTATCATTACTGATTGATAGGAGTGTTACAGTAATCACCGTCTTTAGTTTTCCACTTGGGGAGACTTATATCATCTCCGCAAGGCAAAAATGATGGAGAAAAAAAATTTATACATGAATTAGTGATTTTTGCTTTACAAAATTGTATTGGCTGGTTTGTGTTAATCATCTCACAATCAATACATGCGAGAGGTAACTTTGAGAAAGGTGTTTTCGTTGTAGGGAATTGTCAGACTGCCGGTAGGATGACTATATCCGAACTCTTCTTGTGACATGCCTAGCAAATCTTGAAATAAAGGATGGTTTAAAAACCACACCGGTATCAAGAACCTTTTCTGGTTTTCTCCAACATAAACTGCAAAGTAGCCCTTGGGAACCTTCTTAGAGTTAACGATGCGAGGCAAGCGAATAGCCATTGTTGTTTTTGATAGATGTATGCTTCAAAAGGGAAGAGGAGGAAGATCTCGGAGAACTTGGAAATCTGAGGTAAAGATGTTTAGTACCTAAGAATATGAAGGTAGGTGTTGCCAATGAACTTAATCTTACTTGTATATATAGACGCAAGGGGCCAAAGGAAATGTTTATCTATTAAGTGGAGGATGAAGAATGAGTGGTGAAGGGGCAATTGCTGAGGTCTGATCATTAATGAGATACACATAGGTTAATGGGGCATCACATGGTGTTGTTTTCCAAAGCATTATAAAGAATTCCATGGCAAAGACTTGAAAGAATAGTTTGCCTACCCTTTCCAGCAGAACAAACCGACCAAGGTCCCACTTGAATATGGAAGATTTGGATCCTTAAAAAGCTTCTTCACGATAGAAGATTCTTATTACTGGTGAAATATGTATATATTTTAAATTTATTTAGGTATATAAATCTTATTTAGGTAGATAAGTTTTATTCATATTCTAGGAATATTTTTATTTTATCTTTTAGAAGGGAACTATTTTCTTTTATATTTTAGTAGTTTATTAGAATAAGGGAACTATTTTCCTAATTAGGATTAGGACTCTTTTATCTATTTAAGTTCAACTTTAATTAATAATAAAAGAACAGTTTTATTAAAAGCTCTCTTGAAAACTTTCATGGTATTAGAGCTAGGTTAAAATATCTAGTAATATCATGGTTAGAACAACCTTCATTGGAGATAAGAAAAACCTTGGTGCGATCACTGCCAAAAAATATTGGCACACTCGAGAAACGTGTTAGAAGCTCCATGAGAAACCGAAAAATGAAAGAAAAAAGAGTGACAATGGTCGTGGTTCACAATCAGGGGATAACAGAGCTTTCAAACAACTAATGGAAATTATGAGGGCCAAAGTTCTCTGGAAGGGTCTCCATTCACTAAGGAACAATTAAAGCATCTACACAAGTTTTTTCAATCACCACAATTTCGGATGAATTCTTCTATTCCTAACTCATCCAATAATCCTTCTTCCTCTTTTGCCCAATCAGGTACTGATTTTTCTGTTTTTTCAGTGTCAAGCCTTATAAAACAAACACATGGATCGTTGATTCTAGAGCTAGTGATCACATGACTAGTAGTCATTTTCTTTTTTCAACTTACACACCTTGTGCAGGAAACAAAAAGATCAAAGTAGCAGATGGGTCCTTCTTGGCAATAGCCGAGAAAGGAACTGTTAAAATTTCATCTTTCTTGGTTTTACATGATGTTTTACATGTGCCAAATCTAGCTTGTAATCTTATATCGGTCAGTAAATTATCCCAGTCCTTAAATTGTCATGTTATATTTGACTCCTCTATGTGTAAGTTTCAGAACATGGTCTCGGGGAAGATGATTGACAATGCTAAAGAATTTGGTGGAATTTACTTTCTTGAAGACGACCATCTAAGTCAACCAACAACTACTTTATGTTTAAATTCTATTTCTGATTTTGATAAGGTTATGATTTGGCATTATAGGCTTGGACATCCTAATTTTTACTATTTAAGATATTTGTTACCTAATCTATTTAAAAATAAAAGTCATTCTTCATATCATTGTGAATTTTGTGAATTGGCTAAACATCATCGGTCATTCTTTCCACCTCAAAAATATAAAGCCTCCAAACCTTTTTTTTTTAATTCATAGTGATGTTTGGGGACCTTCAAGAGTCTCGACTTTTTCAGGAAAACATTGGTTTGTCACTTTTATTGATGATCATACTCGACTTTGTTGGGTGTTTTTATTAAAAGATAAGTCTGAAGTTAAAAATGTGTTTCAGTCTTTTTATGCTATGGTGAAAACACAATTTGGTGTGAAAATAGAAGTATTTCGGACTGACAATGGTGGGGAAATTTTTAGCGACCAATTAGGTGTTTTCTTAACCAAACATGGAATAGTCCACCAAAGTTCTTGTACAAATACACCACAACAAAATGGGATTGCAGAAAGAAAAAATCGACATCTTTTGGAAGTAACTAGAGCCTTGATGTTCACTAGTCAGGTACCACATTATCTTTAGGGCGAAGCCTTGTTAACATCTACATATCTTATTAATACAATGCCCAGTAAAACTCTAAATTATAGAACTCCTTTTCGTCTCTTTAAAGATAATTTTCCTAACTCTAAATTGATCACAGATTTATCCCTCCGAGTTTTTGGGTTTAGTGTTTTTGTTCATCTTCACAACCAAGGTAAACTAGATCCTAGAGCAAAAAAATGTGTCTTTGTTGGTTATGCTTCTAATAAAAAAGGTTACAAATATTATGATCCAATTGATAGGAAGATTATTGTTACTATGGATGTCACATTTGTTGAAACACAATCTTATTTTGATTCTAATCTTCAATGAGGGAATTATACTAAGGAAGATTCTATAATTGATCAAGAAAAGACTAGGCATATACAACATAGGGATTCTAATAATGGGGAAGGCGAATTTATAATTAACACAGAAATTAATGATGTTAATGTTAATGAAAAGGAGGATGAAGGTGTAGAGTCTGATCATGAAAATAAAGAACAAACAAAGGAGTTAATTGTTTACTAAAGAAGAAACTGAAATCAAGAAAGTGAAATCCACCAGATTCATCACCAAGAATCCGACCCGCAAGATCCTGTCAAAAGTCCAGGTAAAACTCATAATCCAGCCAATAAATTTTCTGATTTAGATATTCCAATTGCCAAAAGAAAAGGTGTTAGAAATATTCTCAAATATCTCATGTCTAACTTTGTATCCTATAAAGCATTGTCTTTGACATTCTTAACCTTTGTTTCGTGTCTCGATACTGTACAAATACCTAAAAAAGTGAAAGATGCTTTACAGGTTCCTGAGTGGAAGGAGGCTATTTTAGAGGAGATGCACTCTCTTGAAAAAATAGGTACATGAAAAACAATGGAATTACCTGTAGGGAAAAAACAGTGGGTTGTAAATGGGTGTTCACAACCAAATTCAAACCAGATGGATCTTTAGATAGATACAAAGCCCAATTGGTGGCTAAAGGGTACACTCAAATATACGGGATAGATTATCTTGAAACGTTTGCTGTAGTGGCCAAATTAAATTTCGTTAAAGTTCTTTTATCAATTGCTGTTAATCTTAATTGGTCTTTACAACAGCTAGATGTGAAGAATGCTTTCCTAAATGGAAAACTTGAAGAAGAAGTTTACATGGATCCTCCTCCAGGTTTTGAAGAAAAATTTTGAACTCGAGTATGTAAACTCAAGAAATCTTTATATGGTCTGAAGCAGTCTCCTCGAGCTTGGTTTGAATGATTCACTCAAGTTGTTAAAAAACAAGGTTACTCACAAGGACAAGCTGATCACACAATGTTCTACCAACATTCACAAAGAGGTAGAATAGCAGCTATTATAGTTTATGTCGATGATATCATTCTTACAAGAGATGATGTGGATGAAATAAGGCGTCTCAAGGAGCATCTAGTATTGGAGTTTGAGATCAAAGACTTAGGTCCTTTGAAATATTTTCTTGGAATGGAAGTTGCTCGATCAAAGAAGGGTCTTGTGGTCTCTCAGAAAAAAATATGTGATTAATCTTTTAAAAGAGGCTGGGATGAGTGGTTGCCGCCCAGCTGACACACCAATTGATCCAAATGTAAAATTTGAAAATAAAGAAGGTCGATTAGTTGATAAAGGGCAATACCAAAGATTAGTTGGTAAGTTAATTTACTTATCACATACAAGGCCAGACATAGCTTTTGCAGTGAGCTTAGTGAGTCAATTTATGCACTCCCCAATGGAGGAACATGAAGAAGCAGTGTTTCGATTCTAAGATACTTGAAGAGTTCACCGGGAAAGGGCTTATTCTTTAAAAAATCCGAACAAAGAGGAATTGAAGCTTATACAAATGCAGATTGGGCAGGCTCAATAACAGATAGAAGATCTACATCAGGATACTGTACATTTGTTGGGGGAAACCTTGTGACTTGGCGAAGCAAAAAACAAAGTGTTGTAGCAAGAAGTAGTGTAGAGGCTGAGTTTAGATCAATGGCTCAAGGAATTTATGAAATGATGTGGTTAAAAAGAATTATGGAAGAGCTGAGGAAACCAATAACTTCACCGATGAAGTTGTATTGTGATAGCAAAGCTGCCATTAGTATTGCTCACAACCCAGTTCAACATGACAGAACTAAACATGTTGAGATTGATAGACACTTTATCAAGGAGAAGATTGAAGAAGGCCAAGTGTGCATGTCGTTTGTTCCTTCAAAACAATAGATTGCTGACATACTCACCAAAGGACTCTCTAAGACAAGCTTTGATTTTCTTGTGAGCAAGTTGGGCATGATTGATATATATGCACCAACTTGAGGGAGGGTGTTGAAATATGTATATATTTTAAATTTATTTAGGTAGATAAGTTTTATTCATATTCTAGGAATATTTTTATTTTATCTTTTAGAAGGGAACTATTTTCTTTTATATTTTAGTAGTTTATTAGAATAAGGGAACTATTTTTTCAATTAGGATTAAGACTATTTTCTCTATTTAAGTTTAATTTTTTAGTTAATAATAAAAGAACAGTTTTATTAAAAGCTCTATTGAAAACTTTCAATTACTTCACCATTGACATTAGAGGCAACCTTTAGAGACAAACAGTCTCTCATGCTGAATTTCACTAAAAAATGTGTCCTACTTGCTACAACTAGTCCTCAGGATATTGGTTATACTCTGCAGCAATCAAATAGTTCCATGTGGGAGAAAGACAATACTAAACCAGACAGCTGATGAAATTTCTGGTATGTGTTGCTAAATATATGGATAACCTTACAGATGAATCTGTTTCCATTCCACGTTTTTCTTGGCATGTATGCTTGGTTCTTTGCATATATTGACTATTCATTATTATGTATAATATGTTGAAGGGCAGATTTGATAGCATCAGCCATTAAGCTCAAGTCACTTTGTTTATTTAGTTTTTTTTTTGTATCGATGAGCTTTTTCATAGTATAAGATTGGTATTGTTTCACCATTGATGTTAGAGGAAAGCTTGAGACATGTAATCTGTTATACCATGACCTGAAACATATATATTTGGGCTACCTTGACCTTCTATGTTGACTTGACTAAGGAAATGAAAATAAATTAAGGGGCATGAATATATCTTTTTTGACACTGTTTTTCAAGGTTAAAATCTTAGCTATAACATATATGAAGGTATATTTGTTACGTGCATATATTTACTTATTATTGATTATTAAAGTCTCATTCTCACCCCCTTTTTCATCTTACCTATGTAGCTGACAAATTGGGGGTAAAGGGTAAGGTATCAGATCAAAAGAAAATTTGTTATAAATTTTTATGTTAGTACAGAACTCTGAAACCCATAATTCTCATGTCACTGAAAAAATCGTAATGGCAGGATACGCATCTCTAAGGCTTCTCAATAGCTAAGGCATGAAAATATGTAATAGACAGTAGGAAACATCCTTTCAACTAGTATATATAGAGAAAATATTTCACATGGACTTGCCAGTGAACAAAGCTGGTCTGAACTTTCCATGTTACTTTATAATATCTTGAGATTTAAGATCACCACTTCACAATGCAAATCAGTGGCTGTCCCACCCTGAACTGATAATTGTGTTGAAGGTTGGTCAGCATGCAGCACCAAGAAGCAAACCAAGTGCACCTGCTGTCATTTAGTTCTTTTTTATTCATTTTGTTGGTGTAATGTAATCTTGTTCATTTTGAACTATGTCAGTTTGGTGATTGATGTAATTAGGTAGTGATTGAGCTGAAAAATCAGCTTTGAATTGTTGAACAAGTTATTTTATCAAGTTTCAATAAGTTATAGTGGTGTTTGGTGACAGTTTAGGTAAAATTTGCTTGTAAATGTTTGACTCATGTTTGATATATGTAATGGCTTTATGCAAAAGTTGAAACATGAATGAAAATCATCATATTTTCTTTCCATATGCTCCAATATATTTCTTGCATTCAATTCTGTTTATCAAGCTCAAATCTCTATACTTCAATTTCAAGTTTTCTTCATTCTTCATTTTTCATCCGGATTCATTACATTGTTGTTTAAGATCCAGACTGAAGTACATACTTCATCAGGATAAAGTGTCCCAAAATCCCCAACAAATTGTTTGCAGGAGCTGTCCGTAATGCAATATGCCGGTTATCGATAGTTAAATTGTAGGGACAACTCTGGGGACTAGTCTAACATTATCAAAAGTTCCACTGTCAAATTTCTTGTTTATCTTCATTACCTCCAGACACAAGAACAAGCAAGTTGATCAGCTCATGTGATGCTGTTGCAGCTCATGTGATGCTGTTGCTTGACATATCCTAGAGGAGAGTAATGGTAAAAACCGGGGACTAATCTGACAATACAGTATATTTAATGGGTACATTAAGCTAACTAATATGCGATTTTTTTCCTTAGAATCATCAAATCCACCAAAATTGTCAAAGACAAAAGAAAATATAACATTTCATTCTATCAGCCAACTAAGAAACTTTTATAGGTAAAGGCATACCATTTAGTCTAATGACTTGGTCTCATACCTCATATCTTTATATATCTTAATCCATAGTCAATGCTGCTTAAGGAAATTTGTTATGAAAATTATGAAACTAAGTACACGTAGTTTATATTATGCAAATTTGAGGGTGAATGTTGGAGGACCATACTCTCGTACTTACATCCGAATATGTGTTGAATATAGGTGTTAGAACAGATATTTTAAGAACAATGTGGAGTTTATATAACTTGACTTGTATGTTGAAGTAATTTGTGAACAATGTAAATCATTTACAGTTAAATTATATATGAAACCAACAATAACAAGGGGACCATAGGAAATTATAAAAAGAAATAAAATTTCAATTGAATGATGTGTTCCAAACTGTTACAAATGCCACCATCTCTAAAATTCTACTTAGGGAGACTTATTATCTGCTCCCCAAGGCAAAAATGATGGTGAAAAAAATGTTTACATGTATGTATTAGTGATTTTTTATTTACAAAATTGTATTGGCTGATTTGTGTTAATTCAAGCGAGAGGTAACTTCGAGAAAGGTGTCTTCATTGCATGGAATTATGAGACCGCCGGTAGGATGACTATATCCGAACTCTTCTTGTGACATGCCTAGCAAATCTTGAAATGAAGACTGGTTCAAGAATGACACTGGAATCACAAACCTCTTCTGGTTTTCTCCAACATAAACCACAAAGTAGCCCTTGGGAACTTTCTTAGAGTTAATGATACGAGGTAGGTGGATTGCCATTGTTGTTTTTGATAGGTGTATGCTTCTCAAAGGGAAGAAAAGGAAGAACTCAGATAACTTTGAAAGCAAGCTTGAGAAGTTGAAGGAAGGAGTTGGCAATGAACTTAATCCTACTTGTATATATAGATGTATAGGGTAGAGAGGAAATGATGTTCATCTATTATTAAGTGGGGGATGCGCAATGAGTGTTGATGCTGCAATTGCTGGGGTCTGATCAGTAATGAGATAGACATGGGCTCATGGGACTCACATGGTGTTGTCTTCCGAAGCATTACCAAGAATTCCGTGTCAAATACTTGAAAGAATGGTTTTCCTACCTTGCCGACAAAATGAACCGACTAAGGACCTACTCAGATTTGGAAGATTTGGATCCATTAAAAGCTTCTTCCTAGTAAAGATTTTTATTACTTCACTAGTGACAATAGAGGAAACCTTTAGAGACATACAATCTGCCATGCAATGATAGGGAACAAATAACATGGGTGACTTTGACCTCCTATTTCATACAGACTTCACATAAAACTTGTAAGACAAACCCTTGTGAAGAGCGCCTGAAGTGTGTCCTACAGGCTACAACAACTCCTCATCTGAACCCAACTTGTTGCATTTTATCCAGGTTTGTTGTCTATGCCGTGCTGCAATCAAATAGTTCCATAGGGTTGAAGACAATATTCAGCTTGACAGCTCACAAAGTCTCTGGTATGTGCTGCTATATATATATATATATATATATATATATGGAAAACATTACAGATAAATCTGTTTTTAGTCCACCTTTCTGGTGGTATGTTTGTTTCGATCTTTGCATATTTTGACTATTCGTTATTATATGCGGGAGAAAATATGTCAGGTCAATGTCAGAAAGCTATTCAAACTACAAGAAAGTTCAATGAAGGCTTCTTCTGCACATGGGACTGCGAGACTACCTCTTGGATGATCAAAGCCAAACTCCTCTTCCAGCCTGATTTATCAATTCCTAAATCTGCTTAGTCTGAACAAGTGCAGGTACTCACAAACACATAACTCTTATGAACTGGGAAAAGTTGCAAGGGTAGAATATGTTCATCTCTAAGGCTTCTTAATAGCTGATGCAAAAATATATAAATGAAATAGGAGTTTGTAGTCCTCTTACTCTTATCTCAAAATGGTCAAAAGCTATTTGATTTTACATTCAGTCATTTGTATATTTGTTTCCATATACATGACTGGAGTTTAGAGTATTTGAAAATTTATTGAATTTTACCAATGTTGATTAACCATTAAAATATAAAACCAAACAAGTAACAAGAATGAAGTGTACTTTCTCATAATACTAATCAATATGCATCACGAACTTACATCTCTTTTACTTTTCTCTTTTTTATTTAAAAAATTTTGTTATTAGCTTTGTTATATTAACCTCTTAGTCCCTTGCCTCACGTCTTTACATATCTTAATTCTTTATCAAATCCGCATTAAGAAAATTACTTTGAAATTTGTAACACGAAATGGATCCTTTAATAAGCTACTACCATGCAAAAGGATACTTGTAGTCTATCTTACCCGAACTTTGTGCTCATGTTTGAATTTGTGTTGGACACATGCAATCGAAAGAAAATGAGGGGTCTGACTCCAAATAACTTAGCATGCACTCATGTTTGAAAGTAATTTTAGAACAAGGTAGATCATTTACAGTTTATATTAAAGATGGAATTAACGCGAGCAAGTAAAAAATTCAGAAAGGAAATGAAATGACAACTGAATGATATGTTTGGAACTGTCATTACTGTTTTATTGGAGTGTTACGCTAACCACCATCTCTAGTTTTCCACTTGGGGAGATTTAATCAGCTTCCCAAGGCAAAAAGGATGGAGAAAAAAATGTTTACATGTATTAGTGATGTTTACTTTACAAAATTGTATTGCCTGGTTTCTGTTAATCATCTCACAATTAGTACAAACGAGAGGTAACTTCAAGAAAGGTGTTTTCGTTGCAGGGAATCGTGAGGCCGCCTGTAGGATGACTATATCCGAACTCTTCTTCTGACTTGCCTAGCAAATCTTGAAATAATTGCTGGTTCAAGAACGACACCGGTATCACAAACCTCTTCTGGTTTTCTCCAACATAAACCACAAAGTAGCCTTTGGGAACTTTCTTAGAGCTAACGATACGAGGCAAGCGAATAGCCATTGTTGTTTTAGATAGATGTATGCTTTGAAAAGGAAAGCAAAGGTAAAGTACTTTAGTAGTTGAGGATGTGAAGATAGGAATTGCCAGTGAACATAATCTACTCTGTATATATAGATACAAGGGTAGAGAGAAAATCATGTTCTACATGGCTTCATTATAGGGGATCACATGGTGTTGTCGTCTAACTCATTATCAAGAATTCCATGGCAAAATACTTTGAAAAATAGTTTGCCTACCCTTCTGGCAATAGAAACCGACCAAGGACCCCACTCAAATATGGAAGATCTGGACCAGTAAAATGCTTCTTCACAATAAAAGAGTTGTACCACTGCACCATTTATGTCAGTTCCTACTTTAAAGACATATAATCCGTCAGGCAATGACAGGGAACATGTAACATGGGTGACCTTGACCTCCTCTTACATTCTGACTTCACCAAGCATGTTGATTTTTATTAAGGTGTGGATCTGTAAGAATCCGCAAGACAAACTCTTGTGAAGAGCACCTGAAGTGTGTCCTACAGGCTGCAACTAGTCCTCACCAGCACCCAATTGGTTGCATTTTATCCTTATTCTTGTCTACGCCGTGCTGCAATCAAATAGTTCCATAGGGGTGAAGCCAAAACTTAGCTTGACAGCTCACAAAATTTCTGGTATGTGCTGCTATATATATATTTGGATAACCTTACAGATGAATCTGGTTTCGGTCAACTTGTTTGATGGCATGTTTGTTGAGTGTTGTCTGCATATTTTGACTATTCATTATTAACCGTACATGACTTTGTAAAAAAAACCGTGAAAGAAAGAAAGAAAAGAAGGCCATTAAAATCTGAGTTAATATTCTAAGTTTGATATTGGGTTAATTTAATTTTAGGTCATGTTATATTTTTCACTGTTATATTCAAGTCCCTATTTCATTTAAATAACTTCATTTTAGTTTTCTTTTTGTCACAAAGGTTATCCTCTTTCATTTACATCTTTACATTTAAGCAATTTTGTATGTTTTTTATATGTATTTTATGGCTAATAAAAAAGTCATTTTATATGTTTTACCTTCAAAACAATTTTTACTAAGTCATGTACTGTTAATTATTATATATAAAGACTAATTCCTACTTGAAAAACGAAACAAAGCTTTAACTCCTTGGCTAAAAGATTTCAATAAGGGGATATAAGTTTTTTCATATGTTTGGAGAATCATGCTATTTTGTACTCATGTTTGAATATGTGTTGGATGCATGTATTCTAAAGCAAACGAAGAGTCCGAATAACTTAGCATGTATAATAAAGTAAATTTAGAACAAGTTAAATCATTTATAGTTAAATTAATGATAGGAAATTCTGGAAGTAAATAAAATTCCAATTGAATGATGTGTTTTGAACTGTCATTTTCCATGCTGATTGATAGAAGTTACAGTAACAACCATCTGTAATTTTTCACTTAGGGAGACTTGTATTTGCTCCCCAAGGCAAAAGAGATGGAGAAAAAATGTTTACATGGTGTTAGACATTTTGGCTTTACAAAATTGTATAGGCAGATTTGTGTTGATTCTCTCACAATTGATTCAAGCGAGAGGTAACATCAAGAAAAATATCTTCATTGCAGGGAATTGTGAGACCACCGGTAGGATGACTATATCCGAACTCTTCTTCTGACTTGCCTAGCAAATCTTGAAATAAAGGCTGGCTCAAGAATGACACTGGTATCACAAACCTCTTCTGGTTTTCTCCAACATAAACTGCAAAGTAGCCCTTGGGAACTTTCTTAGAGCTTATGATACGAGGCAAGCGGATAGCCATTTTTGTTTACAATAGATGTATGCTTTGAAAAAGGAAGAAGTGGAGGATCTCAGATAACTTAGAAAGCAAGCTTGAGAATGTTGAAGGTAGGTGTTGGCAATGAACTTAATCTTACTTGTATATATAAATGTAAGGGCAGAGAGGAAATAATGTTCATCAATTATTAAGGGGGATATGGAATGAGTGGTGAAGGTGCAATTGATGGGGTCCGATCGGTAATGAGAAAGACATGGGTTCATGGGGAATCACATGGTGTTGTCTTCAAAAGGATGATAAAGAATTCCATGGCTAAGACTTGAAAGGATAACCGACTAAGGACCGACTACTTTGCCGTTTATTTCCGGCTACATTTGAGACATTTAATCTGTCAGACAATGACAGGAAACATGTAACATGGGTGACCTTGACCTCTCCTATTACATTCATGTCTTCCTTTGGTGAGTAACTTGTAAGACAAGCCATTCTGAAGAACGCATTAAGTGTGTGTACATGCTACAACTAGTCCTCATTGGAACCCCAACCGGTTGCATTTTATCCTGGTTGTTGTCTATGCCATGCTGCAATCAAATTGTTCCATGACAATATTAAGCCTTCACAACTAACCAAAATTTTCTGGTATGTGCTGCTATATATATATATATATTAATAACCTTACAGATGAATCTGTTTTTAATCCACATTTCTGATATTTTTGAGTTATCTGCATATATAAGTTCAAGTCACTTTGTCTATATAGTTAAAAATTGATTTCTGGCTTTTGAAGAACAGTGAGACATAGGTATTAATTCTTTGTCAAATCTGCATTAAGAAAATTACTTTGAGATTTATGAAAGAAAATTGATCATTTGATAACCTTACTAAAATGCAAAAGAATACTTATAGTCTATGTTACCAGGACCTGAGCTTGAGTATTGAATACGGGTGTTCTCAAATTTTTCTAAGTTTTTTTTCTTATATTTGGAGGATTATATACTTTATATTCATGTTTGACTATGTGCCGGGCACTTGTATTTTGAAGAAAATGAAGAGTCCAACTACAAATGATTTTATCTTGATGTTAGAGGCAAGCATGAGACATGTAATGTGTTATACAATGACCAGAAGGAACTATATATGGACTACCTTGACATTCTATGTTGACTGGACTAAGGTAATGGAATATAAAAAACAGCAAGATTTTATCTTTCTTGTTGAAACACAACTAAAAATTGGGAATGTAAATAGGTCATTTTTGCCCGGCCGAACAAAAAAAAAAACAAATCAAGAATAAAAAAATAATAATAATAACAATCTAAACTTACGAGCCCAAAATAATAATAATAACTCTAACAGCCTAATGACCCAATAAACTAAACATTTTTCAGTAAAGCAAAAAAACCTTAGCCCCCTTGCCGCTTTTCCTCGATCAGGTCACCTGAGTCTCGCGCCCTAAAGCCTGGCACCTCTTCTGTTGCCCTTGCACTAAAATGACAAAGTCCTGTTTCTCTCATCGTCGTTGACTCCACACCTCCTGTAAAAACGGAAAGAATAAAAAGATAAGAAGCAGATGAACAGTATATATAATAAAAAGAAAATATATAAATCAGCTATAAAAGCTGAATTCAAGATGTAATTTTTTTACACGGAGAAATACACACAAAAAAATCGAAATAAAAAGCAGTCAAATTTTCAAATGTGGTCTTTTCCTTCATTTTTCTTTTGAATATTATATATAATACAGTAAAAAGTTACCTAGTTTTGTTCTCCGTCGTCGGGAGTCGAAGGGTCCAATCCCCTTTTGGCTATTTTTTGGCCACTTTTCTAAAAAACCGACCCTAGATTTGGATTCTGGGAGTCGAGAGGATCAAAAGATGATTTTTTTGGAAATTTTTTGCCACCAGAGACGGTGGTCACCATCGCTGATGGCCAATGGGCCTGAGTGGTCCACTGCATGCACCGATGGCGGATCTTAGGTAGTGCCCAGAGAAAAAAGAAGAGAAAGAATTTGTTTTTAAAGAGAAGTAAATGATTTTTTTTCTTAAAATTTCTGGTTTTATAGCTTTCCAAATCGGCGTCGTTTTGGATTTCATTTTCAGACGCCAAAATGCGAGTCGTTTTGGCCTTTGACACGCTTCTGACCTGACCAGACCCAAGAGCAAGGATCCGCATGTTTTTTAAAATATGGGTTATTTGCGCTTGTGACCCTCTCGCTTTTGAAGATTTACAATATGGTCCTATGTCTTTTTTTTCTTTTAAAATTTATCCCATTTAATTTAATTTTTTTTTATTTGAGTCATCTTGAACGATGTGCATAGGGAAGTTGGGATATTCTCCCATTCAGTCCCTGTCTCTCGAGCACTACAATTAGTCCTTTATTTTTGTTTTATCTCGATTTGTCCCTAAAATTCCATTTAAACTTCAATTTAGTCCTTTTACATTTATTTTATTATAATTTAAGCCTAAAACTCCTTTTAATTTCAATTCAATCCTTAGTTTATTTAACTTCAAAATTTTTATTATTTTAAACTGTTTTATGTATATTTTGTTTTATTTATTTATTTATTTTAATTTTAATCAAATGTTTTATTTATATTCACTTATTTATTAATGTTTTATTTATATTCACTTATTTATTTATTTTATTTTTACAATTGGCTTTTTATATTTTCTTTTATGGTGCCTTTTTTTATTTATTTATTTACTATTTTTAATATATTTCAAATTTAGATTTTACTATTATTATTGTTATTATTTTTTATTAGTTTTTTTATTGTTCATATTAGTATTAAAATAGTATATATTATGTGATTATCGTGAATTGTTTTTATTAGTATATTCATATTATTGCTATTTATTAGCGTGACAATTTTATTTGCATATCATCATTTTAAAGAAGATAAATATCCATTGTTTTAAATATAACTTGTTGTTTTTCAAAAGGAAAATTTAAAAATAAGTAATGTTTCAGATTTGGAGATTCAAGAAAGTCATACCCTAACTTACGGGATTCGATTTTATCGTTGAACCTAAGTGACCGAATATCTTTTAAAATTAAAATAAATAAGATTTAAATAGAAAAAAATAAAAGACAAGCTTATTCTCAAAGATTCAATGTGTAGTGTCCTAACTTACGAATGTGACATTTTGTTATCTCGAGATGAGAGGGTCTTTAATATTTATTTCGATTTATTTAAGAATTTTTAGTAAAAATAATATTAATAAAGAGGATCATATTTAAAAATTCTTTTGAGTTTTAAACTTTCGGCACTAAGACATCAAGTAATCAACTAGGTACTAATTCGTTGTTTTAGCAAATCAAATCTTTTATTAAAACGATCAAATTACGAATTGATCCGATCATACCTCATAAAAAAAGTATTGGTGGCGAGTCTTATTTTTTCTTTTTTTTAAATAAAAAGTTGATATCAGAAAAATGGTTTGAACAGGAGATAAGACACTTTTCTTCAATGTTAAAATCTTTTATATATTTGGAGGATCATACTCTCATACTAATAGCCAAGTATGTGTTGGATATAGGTGTTAGAAGTTAGAACAGATTCTTTTAAGAAAAATGAAGAGTCTATAAAACTTAGCTTGTTGGTTGAAGTAAATTTTCAACACTGTAGATCATTTACAGTTAAAATAAAGATGAAACTAATAATGACAGGAGAAACTCTGAAAAGAAATAAAATTTGAAATGAACAATGTGCTTTCAACTGTCATTTTTTTTACTGATTGGTAGAAGTTACAGTAACAAGGCAAAAAAGGATGGGAGAAAAGGTATTTACATAGTGTTAGTGATGCTTGATTTACAAAAATGTATGGGTTGATTTGTGTTAAATCTCTCACAAATCAGTTTAATCGAGAGGTGACATCGAGAAAGATATCTTTGTTGCAGGGAATTGTGAGACTGCCGGTTGGATGACAATATCCAAACTCTTGTTCTGACATGCTGAGCAAATCTTGAAATAAAGGCTGGTTCAAGAATGACACTGGCATCACGAACCTCTTCTGGTTTTCTCCAACGTAAACTGCAAAGTAGCCCTTGGGAACTTTCTTAGAGCTAATGATACGAGGCAGGCGGATAGCCATTGTTGTTTTTGATAGATATATGCTTCTAAATAGGAAGAATAGGATGATCTCAGAGAACTTGGAAACTTCTTTACTTGAGAATGTGAAGATAGGTGTTGCCAACGAACATATTCTTCTTTGTATATATACATGTGTTGAAGCTGATCTCCATGCAGTTGGTATGAAGCAAGTGCAGCTGGAAGCTGGCCATGCAAGCTCGTGACAAGCATACAGCAACCTTGGTTTTGTGTTGCTGTTGGATTTGAACTAATATTTTGTTCATTTTGAAGTCTGGTTTACTATAAGCCTTTTGATTGATGTAATTTGATGTTGATGGAGTCATTAACCGACTTTGTGTTAATGTACAAGTTAAGTTTTGTTATTTGAAAAGCTTAGTGGAAGTAGGTATATGTTTAGGTAGAAATTTGACTTGTAAGTTTTTTTTATTCTGATATATGTAATGACAACATGCTAATGGTGATGTATGTATGAATGAAATACACTTCATTTTCATCAATACTCTCAACTGATTCCATTACTTCTTCTTCTGTTTTTCTTCCTTCTTCTTTTCTTTTGCTCGATTCCTTCTTGTTTGTTCAGCAAGCATCGTGACTTGCTGCTTAAGCCAAGCTCGACCAGCTGCTCCCTTGCTCGTTAACACCAACAATTGGTATCTAGAGCTCTTGTCTTTGAGGACCTGTTCTGCTTGATTAAAAAACTTGAATGGCTTCTGCTAGCTTCTCTCCAGCAGCACCACCAGTCTTCATTGGTGAAGGTTTTCATATCTGGGTGGTCAAGATGAGGACATACCTCCAAGCATTTGACTTGTGGGAAGCTGTTAACACAGACATTGAGCCAGCTCCACTGAGGGCCAACCCCACTGTGGCTCAGATTCGTCAGCATGCAGATGAGAGGACTAAGAGGCACAAGGCTATGTCCTGTATTCAAAATTGTGTTTCTGATGTGATCTTTACTAGGATTATGACTTGTGACACCCCAAAACAGGCTTAGGACAAGCTTAAGGAGGAGTTCCAAGGCACTGAGAGAACAAGGCAGCAGCAGCTTCTCAACTTGAGAAGGGATTTCGAGAATCTGAAAATGAAAGAGGATGAAACTGTTAAGTAATATTCTGACAGGATAATGGCTGTTGTAAACAGCATAAGGCTCCTTGGTGAGCAATTTGATGAAGTAAGAATTGTTGAGAAGGTTCTCTCTACCCTACCAGAGAGATATGAAGCAAAGATATCCTCCTTAGAGGACTCGAGAGATTTGACAAGGATCTCCCTAACTGAGCTTATCAATGCTCTTTATGCTCAGGAGCAAAGAAGAGCCAGCAGGATCGAGGAGCACCAAGAGGGTGCATTTAGTTCTTTTTTATTCATTTTGTTGGTGTAATGTAATCTTGTTCATTTTGAACTATGTCAGTTTGGTGATTGATGTAATTAGGTAGTGATTGAGATGAAAAATTAGCTTTGAATTGTTGAACAAGTTATTTTATCAAGTTTCAATAAGTTATAGTGGTGTTTGGTGACAGTTTAGGTAAAATTTGCTTGTAAATGTTTGACTTATGTTTGATATATGTAATGGCTTTATGCAAAAGTTGAAACATGAATGAAAATCATCATATTTTCTTTCCATATGCTCCAATATATTTCTTGCATTCAATTCATTTATCAAGCTCAAATCTCTATACTTCAATTTCAAGTTTTCTTCATTCTTCATTTTTCATCCGGATTCATTACATTGTTGTTTAAGATCCGATGAAGTACATACTTCATCGAGATAAAGTGTCCCAAAATCCCCAACAAATTGTTTGCAGGAGCTGTCCGTAATGCAATATGCCGTTATCGATAGTTAAATTGTAGGGACAACTCTGGGGACTAGTCTAACATTATCAAAAGTTCCACTGTCAAATTTCTTGTTTATCTTCATTACCTCCAGACACAAGAACAAGCAAGTTGATCAGCTCATGTGATGCTGTTGCAGCTCATGTGATGCTGTTGCTTGACATATCCTAGAGGAGAGTAATGGTAAAAACCGGGGACTAATCTGACAATACAGTATATTTAATGGGTACATTAAGCTAACTAATATGCGATTTTTTTCCTTAGAATCATCAAATCCACCAAAAATTGTCAAAGACAAAAGAAAATATAACATTTCATTCTATCAGCCAACTAAGAAACTTTTATAGGTAAAGGCATACCATTTAGTCTAATGACTTGGTCTCATACCTCATATCTTTATATATCTTAATCCATAGTCAATGCTGCTTAAGGAAATTTGTTATGAAAATTATGAAACTAAGTACACGTAGTTTATATTATGCAAATTTGAGGGTGAATGTTGGAGGACCATACTCTCGTACTTACATCCGAATATGTGTTGAATATAGGTGTTAGAACAGATATTTTAAGAACAATGTGGAGTTTATATAACTTGACTTGTATGTTGAAGTAATTTGTGAACAATGTAAATCATTTACAGTTAAATTATATATGAAACCAACAATAACAAGGGGACCATAGGAAATTATAAAAAGAAATAAAATTTCAATTGAATGATGTGTTCCAAACTGTTACAAATGCCACCATCTCTAAAATTCTACTTAGGGAGACTTATTATCTGCTCCCCAAGGCAAAAATGATGGTGAAAAAAATGTTTACATGTATGTATTAGTGATTTTTTATTTACAAAATTGTATTGGCTGATTTGTGTTAATTCAAGCGAGAGGTAACTTCGAGAAAGGTGTCTTCATTGCATGGAATTATGAGACCGCCGGTAGGATGACTATATCCGAACTCTTCTTGTGACATGCCTAGCAAATCTTGAAATGAAGACTGGTTCAAGAATGACACTGGAATCACAAACCTCTTCTGGTTTTCTCCAACATAAACCACAAAGTAGCCCTTGGGAACTTTCTTAGAGTTAATGATACGAGGTAGGTGGATTGCCATTGTTGTTTTTGATAGGTGTATGCTTCTCAAAGGGAAGAAAAGGAAGAACTCAGATAACTTTGAAAGCAAGCTTGAGAAGTTGAAGGAAGGAGTTGGCAATGAACTTAATCCTACTTGTATATATAGATGTATAGGGTAGAGAGGAAATGATGTTCATCTATTATTAAGTGGGGGATGCGCAATGAGTGTTGATGCTGCAATTGCTGGGGTCTGATCAGTAATGAGATAGACATGGGCTCATGGGACTCACATGGTGTTGTCTTCCGAAGCATTACCAAGAATTCCGTGTCAAATACTTGAAAGAATGGTTTTCCTACCTTGCCGACAAAATGAACCGACTAAGGACCTACTCAGATTTGGAAGATTTGGATCCATTAAAAGCTTCTTCCTAGTAAAGATTTTTATTACTTCACTAGTGACAATAGAGGAAACCTTTAGAGACATACAATCTGCCATGCAATGATAGGGAACAAATAACATGGGTGACTTTGACCTCCTATTTCATACAGACTTCACATAAAACTTGTAAGACAAACCCTTGTGAAGAGCGCCTGAAGTGTGTCCTACAGGCTACAACAACTCCTCATCTGAACCCAACTTGTTGCATTTTATCCAGGTTTGTTGTCTATGCCGTGCTGCAATCAAATAGTTCCATAGGGTTGAAGACAATATTCAGCTTGACAGCTCACAAAGTCTCTGGTATGTGCTGCTATATATATATATATATATATATATATATGGAAAACATTACAGATAAATCTGTTTTTAGTCCACCTTTCTGGTGGTATGTTTGTTTCGATCTTTGCATATTTTGACTATTCGTTATTATATGCGGGAGAAAATATGTCAGGTCAATGTCAGAAAGCTATTCAAACTACAAGAAAGTTCAATGAAGGCTTCTTCTGCACATGGGACTGCGAGACTACCTCTTGGATGATCAAAGCCAAACTCCTCTTCCAGCCTGATTTATCAATTCCTAAATCTGCTTAGTCTGAACAAGTGCAGGTACTCACAAACACATAACTCTTATGAACTGGGAAAAGTTGCAAGGGTAGAATATGTTCATCTCTAAGGCTTCTTAATAGCTGATGCAAAAAATATATAAATGAAATAGGAGTTTGTAGTCCTCTTACTCTTATCTCAAAATGGTCAAAAAGCTATTTGATTTTACATTCAGTCATTTGTATATTTGTTTCCATATACATGACTGGAGTTTAGAGTATTTGAAAATTTATTGAATTTTACCAATGTTGATTAACCATTAAAATATAAAACCAAACAAGTAACAAGAATGAAGTGTACTTTCTCATAATACTAATCAATATGCATCACGAACTTACATCTCTTTTACTTTTCTCTTTTTTATTTAAAAAATTTTGTTATTAGCTTTGTTATATTAACCTCTTAGTCCCTTGCCTCACGTCTTTACATATCTTAATTCTTTATCAAATCCGCATTAAGAAAATTACTTTGAAATTTGTAACACGAAATGGATCCTTTAATAAGCTACTACCATGCAAAAGGATACTTGTAGTCTATCTTACCCGAACTTTGTGCTCATGTTTGAATTTGTGTTGGACACATGCAATCGAAAGAAAATGAGGGGTCTGACTCCAAATAACTTAGCATGCACTCATGTTTGAAAGTAATTTTAGAACAAGGTAGATCATTTACAGTTTATATTAAAGATGGAATTAACGCGAGCAAGTAAAAAATTCAGAAAGGAAATGAAATGACAACTGAATGATATGTTTGGAACTGTCATTACTGTTTTATTGGAGTGTTACGCTAACCACCATCTCTAGTTTTCCACTTGGGGAGATTTAATCAGCTTCCCAAGGCAAAAAGGATGGAGAAAAAAATGTTTACATGTATTAGTGATGTTTACTTTACAAAATTGTATTGCCTGGTTTCTGTTAATCATCTCACAATTAGTACAAACGAGAGGTAACTTCAAGAAAGGTGTTTTCGTTGCAGGGAATCGTGAGGCCGCCTGTAGGATGACTATATCCGAACTCTTCTTCTGACTTGCCTAGCAAATCTTGAAATAATTGCTGGTTCAAGAACGACACCGGTATCACAAACCTCTTCTGGTTTTCTCCAACATAAACCACAAAGTAGCCTTTGGGAACTTTCTTAGAGCTAACGATACGAGGCAAGCGAATAGCCATTGTTGTTTTAGATAGATGTATGCTTTGAAAAAGGAAAGCAAAGGTAAAGTACTTTAGTAGTTGAGGATGTGAAGATAGGAATTGCCAGTGAACATAATCTACTCTGTATATATAGATACAAGGGGTAGAGAGAAAAATCATGTTCTACATGGCTTCATTATAGGGGATCACATGGTGTTGTCGTCTAACTCATTATCAAGAATTCCATGGCAAAATACTTTGAAAAAATAGTTTGCCTACCCCTTCTGGCAATAGAAACCGACCAAGGACCCCACTCAAATATGGAAGATCTGGACCAGTAAAATGCTTCTTCACAATAAAAGAGTTGTACCACTGCACCATTTATGTCAGTTCCTACTTTAAAGACATATAATCCGTCAGGCAATGACAGGGAACATGTAACATGGGTGACCTTGACCTCCTCTTACATTCTGACTTCACCAAGCATGTTGATTTTTATTAAGGTGTGGATCTGTAAGAATCCGCAAGACAAACTCTTGTGAAGAGCACCTGAAGTGTGTCCTACAGGCTGCAACTAGTCCTCACCAGCACCCAATTGGTTGCATTTTATCCTTATTCTTGTCTACGCCGTGCTGCAATCAAATAGTTCCATAGGGGTGAAGCCAAAACTTAGCTTGACAGCTCACAAAATTTCTGGTATGTGCTGCTATATATATATTTGGATAACCTTACAGATGAATCTGGTTTCGGTCAACTTGTTTGATGGCATGTTTGTTGAGTGTTGTCTGCATATTTTGACTATTCATTATTAACCGTACATGACTTTGTAAAAAAAAAAACCGTGAAAGAAAGAAAGAAAAGAAGGCCATTAAAATCTGAGTTAATATTCTAAGTTTGATATTGGGTTAATTTAATTTTAGGTCATGTTATATTTTTCACTGTTATATTCAAGTCCCTATTTCATTTAAATAACTTCATTTTAGTTTTCTTTTTTGTCACAAAGGTTATCCTCTTTCATTTACATCTTTACATTTAAGCAATTTTGTATGTTTTTTTATATGTATTTTATGGCTAATAAAAAAAGTCATTTTATATGTTTTACCTTCAAAACAATTTTTACTAAGTCATGTACTGTTAATTATTATATATAAAGACTAATTCCTACTTGAAAAACGAAACAAAGCTTTAACTCCTTGGCTAAAAGATTTCAATAAGGGGATATAAGTTTTTTCATATGTTTGGAGAATCATGCTATTTTGTACTCATGTTTGAATATGTGTTGGATGCATGTATTCTAAAGCAAACGAAGAGTCCGAATAACTTAGCATGTATAATAAAGTAAATTTAGAACAAGTTAAATCATTTATAGTTAAATTAATGATAGGAAATTCTGGAAGTAAATAAAATTCCAATTGAATGATGTGTTTTGAACTGTCATTTTCCATGCTGATTGATAGAAGTTACAGTAACAACCATCTGTAATTTTTCACTTAGGGAGACTTGTATTTGCTCCCCAAGGCAAAAGAGATGGAGAAAAAATGTTTACATGGTGTTAGACATTTTGGCTTTACAAAATTGTATAGGCAGATTTGTGTTGATTCTCTCACAATTGATTCAAGCGAGAGGTAACATCAAGAAAAATATCTTCATTGCAGGGAATTGTGAGACCACCGGTAGGATGACTATATCCGAACTCTTCTTCTGACTTGCCTAGCAAATCTTGAAATAAAGGCTGGCTCAAGAATGACACTGGTATCACAAACCTCTTCTGGTTTTCTCCAACATAAACTGCAAAGTAGCCCTTGGGAACTTTCTTAGAGCTTATGATACGAGGCAAGCGGATAGCCATTTTTGTTTACAATAGATGTATGCTTTGAAAAAGGAAGAAGTGGAGGATCTCAGATAACTTAGAAAGCAAGCTTGAGAATGTTGAAGGTAGGTGTTGGCAATGAACTTAATCTTACTTGTATATATAAATGTAAGGGGCAGAGAGGAAATAATGTTCATCAATTATTAAGGGGGGGATATGGAATGAGTGGTGAAGGTGCAATTGATGGGGTCCGATCGGTAATGAGAAAGACATGGGTTCATGGGGAATCACATGGTGTTGTCTTCAAAAGGATGATAAAGAATTCCATGGCTAAGACTTGAAAGGATAACCGACTAAGGACCGACTACTTTGCCGTTTATTTCCGGCTACATTTGAGACATTTAATCTGTCAGACAATGACAGGAAACATGTAACATGGGTGACCTTGACCTCTCCTATTACATTCATGTCTTCCTTTGGTGAGTAACTTGTAAGACAAGCCATTCTGAAGAACGCATTAAGTGTGTGTACATGCTACAACTAGTCCTCATTGGAACCCCAACCGGCTGCATTTTATCCTGGTTGTTGTCTATGCCATGCTGCAATCAAATTGTTCCATGACAATATTAAGCCTTGACAACTAACCAAAATTTTCTGGTATGTGCTGCTATGTATATATATGAATAACCTTACAGATGAATCTGTTTTTAGTCCACATTTCTGATATTTTTGAGTTATCTGCATATATAAGTTCAAGTCACTTTGTCTATATGGTTAAAAATTGATTTCTGGCTTTTGAAGAACAGTGAGACATAGGTATTAATTCTTTGTCAAATCTGCATTAAGAAAATTACTTTGAGATTTATGAAAGAAAATTGATCATTTGGTAACCTTACTAAAATGCAAAAGAATACTTATAGTCTATGTTACCAGGACCTGAGCTTGAGTATTGAATACGGGTGTTCTCAAATTTTTCTAAGTTTTTTTTCTTATATTTGGAGGATTATATACTTTATATTCATGTTTGACTATGTGCCGGGCACTTGTATTTTGAAGAAAATGAAGAGTCCAACTACAAATGATTTTATCTTGATGTTAGAGGCAAGCATGAGACATGTAATGTGTTATACAATGACCAGAAGGAACTATATATGGACTACCTTGACATTCTATGTTGACTGGACTAAGGTAATGGAATATAAAAAACAGCAAGATTTTATCTTTCTTGTTGAAACACAACTAAAAATTGGGAATGTAAATAGGTCATTTTGCCCGCCGAACAAAAAAAAAAACAAATCAAGAATAAAAAATAATAATAATAACAATCTAAACTTACGAGCCCAAAATAATAATAATAACTCTAACAGCCTAATGACCCAATAAACTAAACATTTTTCAAGAAAGCAAAAAACCTTAGCCCCTTGCCGCTTTTCCTCGATCAGTCACCGAGTCTCGCCCTAAAGCCCGGCACCTCTTCTGTTGCCCTTGCACTAAAATGACAAAGTCCTGCTTTCTCATCGTCGTTGACTCCACACCTCCTGTAAAAACGGAAAGAATAAAAAGATAAGAAGCAGATGAACAGTATATATAATAAAAAGAAAATATATAAATCAGCTATAAAAGCTGAATTCAAGATGTAATTTTTTTACACGGAGAAATACACACAAAAAAATCGAAATAAAAAGCAGTCAAATTTTCAAATGTGGTCTTTTCCTTCATTTTTCTTTTGAATATTATATATAATACAGTAAAAAGTTACCTAGTTTTGTTCTCCGTCGTCGGGAGTCGAAGGGTCCAATCCCCTTTTGGCTATTTTTTGGCCACTTTTCTAAAAAACCGACCCTAGATTTGGATTCTGGGAGTCGAGAGGATCAAAAGATGATTTTTTTGGAAATTTTTTGCCACCAGAGACGGTGGTCACCATCGCTGATGGCCAGTGGCCACGGTGGTCCACGGCGGCACTGATGGCCGGATCTTAGGTAGTGCCCAGAGAAAAAAGAAGAGAAAGAATTTGTTTTTAAAGAGAAGTAAATGATTTTTTTTCTTAAAATTTCTGGTTTTATAGCTTTCCAAATCGGCGTCGTTTTGGATTTCATTTTCAGACGCCAAAATGCGAGTCGTTTTGGCCTTTGACACGCTTCTGACCTGACCAGACCCAAGAGCAAGGATCCGCATGTTTTTTAAAATATGGGTTATTTGCGCTTGTGACCCTTCTGCTTTTTTGAAGATTTACAATATGGTCCTATGTCTTTTTTTTCTTTTAAAATTTATCCCATTTAATTTAATTTTTTTTTATTTGAGTCATCTTGAACGATGTGCATAGGGAAGTTGGGATATTCTCCCATTCAGTCCCTGTCTCTCGAGCACTACAATTAGTCCTTTATTTTTGTTTTATCTCGATTTGTCCCTAAAATTCCATTTAAACTTCAATTTAGTCCTTTTTACATTTATTTTATTATAATTTAAGCCTAAAACTCCCTTTTAATTTCAATTCAATCCTTAGTTTATTTAACTTCAAAATTTTTATTATTTTAAACTGCTTTTATGTATATTTTGTTTTATTTATTTATTTATTTTAATTTTAATCAAATGTTTTATTTATATTCACTTATTTATTAATGTTTTATTTATATTCACTTATTTATTTATTTTATTTTTACAATTGGCTTTTTTATATTTTCTTTTATGGTGCCTTTTTTTATTTATTTATTTACTATTTTTAATATATTTCAAATTTAGATTTTACTATTATTATTGTTATTATTTTTTATTAGTTTTTTTATTGTTCATATTAGTATTAAAATAGTATATATTATGTGATTATCGTGAATTGTTTTTATTAGTATATTCATATTATTGCTATTTATTAGCGTGACAATTTTATTTGCATATCATCATTTTAAAGAAGATAAATATCCATTGTTTTAAATATAACTTGTTGTTTTTCAAAAAGGAAAATTTAAAAATAAGTAATGTTTCGTATTTGGAGATTCAAGAAAGTCATACCCTAACTTACGGGATTCGATTTTATCGTTGAACCTAAGTGACCGAATATCTTTTTAAAATTAAAATAAATAAGATTTAAATAGAAAAAAAAATAAAAGACAAGCTTATTCTCAAAGATTCAATGTGTAGTGTCCTAACTTACGGAATGTGACATTTTGTTATCTCGAGATGAGAGGGTCTTTAATATTTATTTCGATTTATTTAAGAATTTTTTTAGTAAAAATAATATTAATAAAGAGGGATCATATTTAAAAATTCTTTTTGAGTTTTAAACTTTCGGCACTAAGACATCAAGTAATCAACTAGGTACTAATTCGTTGTTTTAGCAAATCAAATCTTTTATTAAAACGATCAAATTACGAATTGATCCGATCATACCTCATAAAAAAAGTATTGGTGGCGAGTCTTATTTTTTCTCTTTTTTAAATAAAAGTTGATATCAAAAAATGGTTTGAACAGAGATAAGACACTTTTCTTCAATGTTAAAATCTTTTATATATTTGGAGGATCATACTCTCATACTAATAGCCAAGTATGTGTTGGATATAGGTGTTAGAAGTTAGAATGATTCTTTTAAGAAAAATGAAGAGTCTATAAAACTTAGCTTGTTGGTTGAAGTAAATTTTCAACACTGTAAATCATTTACAGTTAAAATAAAGATGAAACTAATAATGACAGGAGAAACTCTGAAAAGAAATAAAATTTGAAATGAACAATGTGCTTTCAACTGTCATTTTTTTTACTGATTGGTAGAAGCTACAGTAACAAGGCAAAAAAGGATGGGAGAAAAGGTATTTACATAGTGTTAGTGATGCTTGATTTACAAAAATGTATGGGTTGATTTGTGTTAAATCTCTCACAAATCAGTTTAATCGAGAGGTGACATCGAGAAAGATATCTTTGTTGCAGGGAATTGTGAGACTGCCGGTTGGATGACAATATCCGAACTCTTGTTCTGACATGCCGAGCAAATCTTGAAATAAAGGTTGGTTCAAGAATGACACTGGTATCACGAACATCTTCTGGTTTTCTCCAACGTAAACTGCAAAGTAGCCCTTGGAAACTTTCTTAGAGCTAATGATACGAGGCAGGCGGATAGCCATTGTTGTTTTTGATAGATATATGCTTCTAAATAGGAAGAATAGGATGATCTCAGAGAACTTGGAAACTTCTTTACTTGAGAAACGAACATATTCTTCTTTGTATATATAGATGTGTTGAAGCTGATCTACATGCAATTGGTATGAAGCAAGTGCAGCTAGAAGCTGGCCATGCAAGCTCGTGACAAGCATGCAACAACCTTGGTTTTGTGTTGCTGTTGGATTTGAACTAATATTTTGTTCATTTTGAAGTCTGGTTTACTATAAGCCTTTTGATTGATGTAATTTGATGTTGATGGAGCTGTTAACCAGCTTTGTGTTAATGTACAAGTTAAGTTTTTGTTATTTGAAAAGCTTAGTGGAAGTAGGTATATGTTTAGGTAGAAATTTGACTTGTAAGTTTTTTTTATTCTGATATATGTAATGACAACATGCTAATGGTGATGTATGTATGAATGAAATACACTTCATTTTCATCAATACTCTCAACTGATTCCATTACTTCTTCTTCTGTTTTTCTTCCTTCTTCTTTTCTTTTGCTCGATTCCTTCTTGTTTGTTCAGAAGCATCGTGACTTGTTGCTTAAGCCAAGCTCGACCATTGCTCCCTTGCTCGTTAACACCAACAATTGGTATCTAGAGCTCTTGTCTTTGAGGACCTGTTCTGCTTGATTCAAAAACTTGAATGGCTTCTGCTAGCTTCTCTCCAGCAACACCACCAGTCTTCACTGGTGAAGGTTTTCATATCTGGGTGGTCAAGATGAGGACATACCTCCAAGCATTTGACTTGTGGGAAGTTGTTAACACAGACATTGAGCCAGCTCCACTGAGGGCCAACCCCACTGTGGCTCAGATTCGTCAGCATGCAGATGAGAGGACTAAGAGGCACAAGGCTATGTCCTGTATTCAAAATTGTGTTTCTGATGTGATCTTTACTAGGATTATGACTTGTGACACCCCAAAACAGGCTTAGGACAAACTTAAGGAGGAGTTCCAAGGCACTGAGAGAACAAGGCAGCAGCAGCTTCTCAACTTGAGAAGGGATTTCGAGAATCTGAAAATGAAAGAGGAGGAAACTATTAAGCAATATTCTGACAGGATAATGGCTGTTGTAAACAGCATAAGGCTCCTTGGTGAGCAATTTGATGAAGTAAGAATTGTTGAGAAGGTTCTCTCTACCCTACCAGAGATATATGAAGCAAAGATATCCTCCTTAGAGGACTCGAGAGATTTGACAAGGATCTCCCTGACTGAGCTTATCAATGCTCTTTATGCTCAGGAGCAAAGAAGAGCCAGCAGGATCAAGGAGCACCAGGAGGGTACATTTCAGGCCAAAGTCAAGCCTAGCTCAAGTAATGCTGCCTACAAAGGCAAGAAAAATTGGAGGGATAAATCCAAAACTGATGCCTCGAGAAAATGGGATAAACCTTGCAGGCACTGCAAAAGGCCCGGTCATCCAGAGGCCAGATGCTGGTTCAGACCAGATGCTACATGCCAAAATTGCAAGAAGAAAGGCCATGTTGAGAAGGTCTGCAAAGAGAAAGGGAAACCTGGTCAAAATCAACCACAACTCAAGAATGAAGAGGCTAAAGTAGCTGAACAAGGCAATGACAGTGAAGAATATGTCTTTGCAGTTTCATGCTTAGCTACAAAAAACAAGGTCACCAAAGGTTAGCTTCTTGACAGTGGCTGCACTAACCACATGTCACCAGATGCAACTATTTTTAGAACCCTGGACAGAAGCTGCAAAACCAAAGTGAAAATAGGCAATGGTCAGTTCATCAAGGCTGAAGGAAAGGGAGATGTCCACATATGTACCTCCATTGGAGACAAAGTCATCACAAATGTGCTTCTGGTACCTGAGATTGATAGAAACTTACTCAAGATTGCTCACCATCGGATAAGGGTTATTCATTGTGTTCAAGGGCCGGAGTGCAAAATCACGATCCAAATGGAATAAGCCTCATGACAGTCACTATGAGTGACAAATGTTTTGAAGTCAACTGGTCAGGTGACTCAGCCCATGTTGCTTCAATAGAAGACACCAAGCTTTGGCATCAAAGACTTGGTCATGCCAATTTTAGATCGTTGGCTCAAATGGCTAGCAAGGAACTGGTTGAAAACTTCACCAAGTCAGTACAAGGTGAAGATGTCTGTGAGATTTGTCAAATTGGAAAGCAAGCCAGGCTTCCATTTCCTACAAACACATCCTGAAGAGCTTCAGCTAAGCTGGAATTAGTGCATTCAGATGTCTGTGGCCCTATGAGGACAGAATCTTTGAATGGAAGTAAGTATTTCATTCTCTTTATTGATGATTATACCAGATTCTGTTGGATTTTCTTTTTGAAACACAAGTCAGAGGTAGCTCAAGTATTTGTGAAGTTCAAGGCTGCAGCTGACACAGAAACAGACTCCAAGTTGAAGACAATCAGAACTGATAATGGAACAGAGTACACCTCAGCTCAGTTCCAAGCATTATGCAATAAAGCTGGTGTTAAACATCAGTTAACTAATGTCTATACACCTCAGCAGAATGGGGTCAGTGAAAGAAAAAACAGAAGTCTATTGGATATGGCTAGATGTCTCTTGTTTGAGAAGAAATTGCCTAAAAACTTGTGGGCTGAAACAGTTAACACTGCAGTCTACTTACAAAACAGGCTTCTAACCAAAGCCTTAGAACAAAAGACTCCATTTGAAGCCTAGTCCGGATTCAAACCCTCTGTAGAGCACCTTAGGGTGTTTGGCTGTCTATGCTATGCTCACATACCAGCTGTGAAAAGAGATAAACTATCAGAAAGGGCTCAACCTGGGATTCTGGTGGGTTATAGTGTTGTTAAGAAAGGCTACAGGATCTTGGATCCTTTAACCAATAAAATCCAAGTGAGTAGAGATGTAATTTTTGATGAACATGCTTGCTGGAACTGGGATAAGGGTGAACCTGAGGCTACTTCTGAGAACCTGATAGTGGATCAGACTGAAGATGCAGAAAATGGTCCTGATATGGATCTGGATGATGAACCTGTCAGAGGAACAAGAACTCTTGCTGAGATTTATGAAAGAGCTCAAATGGCTCAAGTTAAACCAAGCAGTTTTGAAGAGGCTAATGTTGATGAGGGGTGGAGACAGGCAATGGCAGATGAGATTGCCATGATCGAAAAAAATCAGACTTGGATGCTAGTTGACAGACCTGGTGACAGAAAAGTCATTGGAGTAAAATGGGTCTACAAGGCCAAACAGAATGCTAATGGAAGTTTGAATAAACTGAAGGCTAGACTTGTGGTGAAAGGTTTCAGTCAAAAATATGGCCTGGATTATTTTGAAACATATGCACCAGTTGCTAGATTAGACACAATAAGGCTGATTGTTGCTTTTGCAGCTCAAATGCATTGGAATGTCTATCAACTAGATGTAAAATCAGCTTTTCTAAATGGATTTCTTGAGGAGAAAATTTATGTCGAGCAACCACAGGGGTTTGAGGTATCTGGCAAGGAAGACATGGTGTGTAAACTAAGAAATGTCTTGTATGACCTAAAGCAAGCTCCTAGAGCTTGGTATGCTCGAATTGACACTTACTTGCTCAGTTTGAATTTCCAAAGAAGTGTCAGTGAACCAACATTCTACATCAAGAAAAATGATTCTGAAACTCAGCATGTGGTGTCATTATATGTCGATGATTTACTAGTCACAGGAGGTGATGAATCTGTTTTAACAGATTTCAAGACAAAGATGAGGAAAATGTTCGAGATGACTGACCTGGGGCTAATGACATACTTCCTAGGAATGGAAGTAAGCCAGAAACAAGGAAGAATCTTCTTAAATCAGAAATCATTTGCCTTGAAAGTGTTGACAAAGTTTTCAATGCTGAATTGTAAGCCAACTCCTACACCTGTTGTAGTTGGGATGAAATTATCGAGCCATGAGGGTCATGAGGAAGTTTGTGAAACCACTTATAGAAGCTTGATTGGTTGTCTCTTATACTTGACTGCAACGAGGCCAGACATCATGTTTGCAGTAAGTTTACTCTCTAGATTCATGCACTGCTGCAATGTGCTGCATTTTCAAGCTGCGAAAAGAGTGCTAAGATACATTAAAGGTACCCTAAATCATGGTCTGTTATTTAGCAAGGCTGAAAAACTAAAGTTGACAGGTTATACAGATAGTGATTGGGCTGGTTCTAAAGACGATATGAAAAGCACATCAGGATATGCTTTCACATTGGGGTCAGCAATGGTTTGTTGGAGTTCCAAAAAATAGTTTTTAGTGGCTCAATCAACAGCTGAGGCCGAGTATGTAGCTGTTGCTAGTGCAGTAAATCAAGCCATTTGGCTAAGAAAAATCCTAGCAGATTTGAACCTTTCCCAAAAGGAAGCAACAGAGATACTTTGTGACAACAAGTCTGCTGTTGCAATTGCAAAGAATCCTGTCTTCCATGGTAGAACTAAGCACTTTGACATAAAGTTGCATGTGATAAAGGAGATGGAGCAAGCTTGTGAAATAAAGCTGGTTCATTGCAATTCGGAGGCTCAAATAGCTGACATTTTGACCAAGGGTCTAAGTACATCAAGGTTCAACAAGCTAAGAAGACTTATGGGAGTTTGCAGCATGGAGCTCAAGGAGAAGTGTTGAAGCTGATCTCCATGCAGTTGGTATGAAGCAAGTGCAGCTGGAAGCTGGCCATGCAAGCTCGTGACAAGCATGCAGCAATCTTGGTTTTGTGTTGCTGTTGGATTTGAACTAATATTTTATTCATTTTGAAATCTGGTTTACTATAAGCCTTTTGATTGATGTAATTTGATGTTGATGGAGCTGTTAACCAGCTTTGTGTTAATGCACAAGTTAAGTTTTTGTTATTTGAAAAGCTTAGTGGAAGTAGGTATATGTTTAGGTAGAATTTGACTTGTAAGTTTTTTTTATTCTGATATATGTAATGACAACATGCTAATGGTGATGTATGTATGAATGAAATACACTTCATTTTCATCAATACTCTCAACTGATTCCATTACTTCTTCTTCTATTTTTCTTCCTTCTTCTTTTCTTTTGCTCGATTCCTTCTTGTTTGTCCAGCAAGCATCGTGACTTGCTGCTTAAGCCAAGCTCGACCAGCTGCTCCCTTGCTCGTTAACACCAACAAGATGAAAGGGGTAGACAGAAAAATCATGTTCCTGTATTGAGTGGGGATGTTCAATGAGTGGTGAAGGGGAGATTGCTGGGGTCTGATAACTAATGAAAGACATGGCTTCGTTTGGGGAGGATCACATGGTGCTGTCTTGTAACTTATTATCAAGAATTCCATGGGAAAGGCTTTGAAAAATTAGTTTGCCTATCGCTTATGGCAATAGAAACTGACCAAAGACCGGTGGAATGAAAGATCTGGACCAGTAAAATTCTTCTTTACAATAGAAGAGTTGTACCACTTCACCATTTATGTCAGTGCCTACTTTAGAGACATATAATCTATCACACAATGACAGGAAACATGTAACATGTTGATTTTAATAAGTATGGATCTTGTAAGACAAAACCTTGTGAAGAGCACCTTAAGTGTGTCCTACAGGCTGCAACTAGTCCTCATCAGAACCCAACTAGTTGCATTTTATCCTTGTTTTTGTCTAGCCGTGCCGCAATCAAATAGTTCTATGGAGGCGAAGACAATATTCAGCTTGACAGCTCACTCAATTTCTGGTATGTGTTGCTATATATGGATGACCTTGCAGATGAATCTGTTTTTAGTCCACTCGTTTGACGACATGTTTGTTAAGTGTTCTCTGAATATTTTGACTATTCATTATTATATATAAAGACTAATTCCTACTTGAAAAAAGAACAAAGCTTTAACTCTTTGGCAAAAAGATTGCAATATGGGGATATAAGACTATTCATTATTATAGTCTATATTACTCGGACTTGTGCTTGAATGTTAGAATACATCTTCTAAGTGTTTTCATATATTTGGAGAATCATGCTATTTTGTACTCATGTTTCAATATGTGTTGGATGCATGTATTCCAATGAAAATGAAGAGTCTGAATAACTTAGAACAAGGTAGATTATTTACAGTTAATTTAAAGATAGGAAATTCTGGAAGTAAATAAAATTCTAATTGAATGGTGTGTTTTGAACTTTCATTTTCCGTACTGATGATAGAAGTTACAGCAATCACCATCTCTAATTTTTCACTTAGGGAGACTTGTATCTGCTCCCCAAGGCAAAAAGGATGGAGGAAAAAATGTTTACATGGTGTTAGTGATTTTTGCTTTACAGAATTGTATAGGCTGATTTGTGTTGAATCTCTCACAATCAATTCAAACGAGAGGTAACATCGAGAAAAATGTCTTCGTTGCAGGGAATTGTGAGACCACCTGTAGGATGACTATATCCAAACTCTTCTTGTGACATGCCAAGCAAATCTTGAAATAAAGGCCGGCTCAAGAACGACACTGGTATCACGAACCTCTTCTGGTTTTCTCCAACATAAACTGCAAAGTAGCCCTTGGGAACTTTCTTAAAACTAACGATACGATGCAAGCGAATAGCCATGGTTGTTTTTCAATGGAGTATGCTTCAAAAGGGTAGAAAGAGGAATATCTCAGAGAACTATAATACTTTGAGGATGTGAAGATATGTGTTGCATATGAACATAATCATACTTGTATATATAGATGTAAGGGGGCCAAAGGGAATGAGTGGTGAAGAGACATATTGCTGGGGTCTGATTAGTAATGAGAAAGCCATAGGTTCATGCTGAACCACATGGTGTTGTCTTGCAAAGGACTATCAAGAATTCATTGGTAAATCACATGGTCCGATCAATCATGTGTTAACTTCAATAAGTAACTTGTAAGACAAACCCTTGTGAAGAACACCTGAAGTGTATCCTCTAGGCTGCTACTAGTCCTCATCAGAACCCAACTTGTTGCATTTTATCCTTGTTGTCTATGCTGTGCGGCAATCAAATTGTACCATGGGGGAGAAAGATAATATTAAGCCTGACAGATGAATATGTTTTTAATCCACATTACTGATGGCATGTTTGTGGAGTTCTCTGCGTATATTGACCATTTATTAGTAACAGTAAAAGCTTAGCACTTTAGCTAAATGATTGGGATAAGGGGAGATAGACTGGTCAAATGGGAATTTGATAGTGAAAGTGATGATGATGGTGGCCTTACATTCCACTTGCTGACATCTATATATTAAGTAGTCATTGTTGGCAAAAAAACAGAATAAAAGTGGGTGGTGAATTTTACTTTGAATTTCCTTTACAGGAGCAATGGAGACACAATTATACAGAAATTTGCATTATGTTAGATTATATATGTACAATTATATATATATTGGACAGTGGGAAGCATCTTACTACTCGTATATTTAGTGAAAAATGATAAATCCTAGTCATTTACAGTTTAGAATGAAGTAATTTTTGAATAAATGTGGATCATTTACAGTTTAAAGATGAAATTATCAATAACAAGGGTACCATAGGAAATTATCTAAAGAAATAAATTTTCAATTGAATGATGTGTTTTGAACTGTCAATTTTTAAAATGCTTCTTCAAAGTAGAACAGTTGTACTCTACTGCTTCTCCATTTAACTTAGATTGTGTATGAAGTAAGTTTAGAATAAGGTAGAGATGGAATTAACGTAAAACAAGTAAAAAATTCAGAATGGAAATAAAATGACAACTGAATGATGTGTTTGGACTTTGGATCTGTCATTACTGAATCGATAGGAGTGTTACAGTAATCACCATCTTTAGTTTTCCACTTGGGGAGACTTATATCAGCTCCCCAAGGCAAAAAGGATGAAGAAAAAAATGTTTACATGTATTAGTGACTTTTTCTTTGCAAAATTGTATTGGCTGGTTTGTGTTAATCATCGCACTATCAATACATGCGAGAGGTAACTTCGAGAAAGGTGTCTTCGTTGCAGGGAATTGTCAGACCGCCGGTAGGATGACTATATCCGAACTCTTCTTGTGACATGCCTAGAAAATCTTGAAATGAAGGATGGTTCAAGAATGAAACCGGTATCACGAACCTCTTCTGGTTTTCTCCAACATAAACTGCAAAGTATCCTTTGGGAACTTTCTTAGAACTAACAATACGAGGCAGGCGGATAGACATTGTTGTTTTTGATAGATGTATGCTTCAAAAGGGAAGAAAAGAAAGATATCAGATAACTTCGAAAGAAAGCTTGAGAGTGTTGAAGGGAGTTGTTGTCAATGAACTTACTCTTACTTGTATATATAGATGTGTAGGGCAGAGAGGAAATCATATTCATCTATTATTAAGTGGGGATGTGGAATGAGTGGTGAAGGTGCAACTGCTGGGATTTGATCAGTATTGAGAAAGACATGGGTTCATGGGGAATCACATGGTGTTGTCTTCAAAAGCATTATCAAGAATTCCGTGGTGAATACTTGAGAGATTAGTTTGCCTACCCCTTGTGGCAGAACAAACCGACGAAGGACCCACTCGAATATGGAAGATTTGGATCCTTAGAAAGCTTCTTCACGGTAGAAGATTTTTAAAACTTCACCATTGACATTAGAAGCAACCTTTAGAGACATACAATCTGTCATGCCGGAAAAATGAACCGACAAGGGACCTACCAGCCAGCAAGGCAGGAAAACTATTCTTAGACCATTGATAATCGGCATATCGCATTACAAACAGCTCCTCCAAACAAATATCAGTTCAGGGTGGGACAGCACTGGTTTAATTTGTGAAGTGGCGATCTTAGACCTCAAAATAATATAAAGCAACATGGAAAGTTTCGCTAAAACTTTATTTACTTTCTGGCAGGCAAGCCCATGTGACAGCTCTCTCGTGATATATGTCAATGGACCACATCAACAGGAATATATGTATCATATATGTCGTGAGAATCTTAGAGCCAACATAGAAGGTGAAAGTAGCCCATATATATAAATATATATATATATATATATATTTCAGTTCATTGTTTAACAGATTTGTTGAAGGCCAATGCAATTTCTAGATAAATACCAAACTTATCTTTTAACAAATATTTTCTTTGGAAGATTATAGAATATAAAATAAAGAAATAGGATATTATCTAGAAGATTAAATATTTTAGATGAACATTCTAACTATTAGATATTTGTAAAATTAATGACGATGATGTTGACATGTATCAACAATTCAATGACCACTAAACTCTATAAATAGAGGTAGGAACTTCATTCTTACAAGTTTGATTGAATGAATACACAAGTAGTGAATTTATACACATGCGAAAGGAAATAACTGCTACTAACTAATAACAAACTCAGTTGCAACAGACTAACTATCTTTAACATTCACCCAACTACTACAACATCAAGACAGCTGTCAAAGCCTACAAAATGAGAAGAAGACAATGGTTTGGCGAGGATATCGGCAACCTGATCACATGCAGGTACCTCTCCAACAACAAGAGACTCATCAGCAACCTTCTCTCAAACAAAACAGTCAATAACTTGAGACTTCTTTTGAATAAGAAACAACCATGTAAACCGGCTATATACGTCAACAAAAGAAATATAATACCAACTAGGCCCACAACTAACAGAAATATAAGTCCAAAACAACTAAATCAAACGGATGATATATAGTGGTGGAAGCAAAAAAGGGTAACTTGTGGAACTTCCCTTGTTGACAAGCAGAACAGGCATGCTGCAATTTATTAGTATCAACAACATTACAAGTCTTTAAAAATGAACTAACAACATTTAATGACAGATGTCCAAGTCGACGATGCCACAATATTATGAAGACACATTTCGGCTCCTCAAATGATCCCCATATCAGCAGTTGGCAATACCGAAGAAAATCGAGTACAATCCGTCATGCGTATGGCCTCGAAGCAAAATCTCTTGTGTTTGTACATCCTTTACAAGATAATGAGATGGGTGAAACTTGAAAAATACATTATTATCCCGAGCAAATTGAGAAACCGATAGCAAATTTTTTCTGAATCTTAGGCACGTGCAACACATTTGTTAAATGCAAAAATTTACGAAACATAAGAATTGTATTTTGTCCAAAATGTTCAATACGGGCACTCGTACCATCACCCATAAGTAAAGGAATATTACCTGAATATTCACTTGATTTATTTAATAACGAGACCTCCTGACACATGTGATTAGTGACACCCAAGTCGGGATACCAAACAAATGGCTCAGCAGACGGTTGGGGCAAAGAAACATTTGGTCGAGCGGAAAATGTAGGAGGTAAAACAAGCCTGGTAGAGTGAACAATAGGTGACCCAAAACTAGACCCAGATCCAGAAGCATTCAACCCAACTGAGTAAAACATAGAAGGGCCATCAGCGTAGGAATGCGAAGATCCAGAATCAGTGTGAAAATGCATAGACCTAGGTGAAAACGGCATTGCACCAGTATTGCCCAAAGTAAATCTAGACAATGGCCCAACCGAAGCACAACTGGGGGAAGTCCCATGTGAAAGCCCAGCAAACGGAAAACTACATGACCCAGCACACACACAATATGACCAATAGGCTGGGAGCTAGGCCCGAACACAGCAGAATGACCAAAACCAAAAACATTGGGTTGAGGCAGATAGGTGACCTAATTAGCCACGGGGCCTAAAGATGTAACCGGGCCAACTTGAAGCCTATTAGAAGAAACCTTATTAGCAAGAGAATCACAAAAAGAAGGGAAACCAGTCTCCCCATCTGCAACTGACTCATCTGCCGAAAAATCCCTAGGAGACCGAGAGTGATCGTTCATCGGAATGCCATCAAAAGACTGGTAAAGCTGGTAGTAGCAACTCTGGGCCAGATGACCAAGACGCCGGCAAATCTGACATTGGAAGTGACCCCTCGAAATCCGGCCACGACCGCAGGAGAAGGCACGACCACTCCATTGAAAAGAAACCGAATCGAAAGGAGAAACCAGAAAAGAAGAAGCAGAGAAGTGATGCACCAGATTAGCCTACACCGGAGTCTCGAGCACAAATCTCTATTGTCGATTCTTACATTCAAGGAGGATACCCACCAGGCGATCCATTTTCAACAGCTCCTGCACAAAGGAGGCAATCGTGACAACGGCCTCAAAATTGATTGAAAGCACCGCAAGAACGATGCCAACTTGTTCATCGTTCGATACATGGTTACTCGAAGCAGCAAGCAGATCACACAGTTTCTTGATCTTAGTCAGACAAACTGTAACTCGTGTTTCAGCGAGACACCTTAGCAGCAGACGTTGCCGCGAACAATTGACATGCCTTGCTCCAGACTTCATGAGCCGTAGCAGTACCTGTAAAAGATGACAAGAGTTCAGCACTGATCGTGGATAAGATGCCAAACTCAGTTGCAACAGACTAACTATATCTAACAAGTGCACTTGGGTTAGCATCTTTATATATCATGAATGATATATGATCGGTTTTGCCGCCTGAATAATCAAACCTACCGCATGAATATTATAGTACACTAAGAAGTTCGAAAATATAAGGTAGAGTTGATGTAACATTATTTGTAGGTCGTAGATCTTCTGTAGTGGGTGTGTTGGGCTCCTTGAGTTCCCAACAAGATTACATGTCTCAAGATTTTTAATCTAATGATATTTTATTTATCAAATATTATTATTTTTAATTGACTCTAATATCAATTATAATATTTTTAAAAGTGATACTAATATTTTGATCTTGTAA
This sequence comes from Gossypium arboreum, assembly GCF_025698485.1. Lineage (NCBI taxonomy): Eukaryota > Viridiplantae > Streptophyta > Magnoliopsida > Malvales > Malvaceae > Gossypium > Gossypium arboreum. Next base: position 1,287,867 of record NC_069072.1, read on the forward strand.
ATTAATAATTATTTTTAAAATATTAAAATATTAAAAACTCATATGAACTAATTTAATAAATTTTAATTATTATATACAAAAATCTCGTGCTTTACAGGAATAAAAAACTAGTATATATATAAGTACTTGAATATTAAATTTTACTTAAGACATTATTAGTTTTAAAAATATTTATGAAAAAAATTAGTTAAAAATCAGAAAACAAAGGTTTTTTTTAAATAAAAATTAATATAAAACAAAAAAAAAGTGGATTAAATGAAAGCAATTGAAAGGGGGATGGTTAATAGGTAGCCCAAAATATATCAGATCAAAAGAAAAAATAAAGCCCACTTAAAAAATAAATGATTCTATTTCTAGGCTTCTATTGTCTGCCTCCGTTAGTGAGAGATAGCAGAGGAAATGGCGATGATCCAGTGGTGCGGCGCCGTAGCAAGGAGAGTGTTGATGAAGCAGTGGCCTCCGCTATCATCGGCTTCGCCTATTGGAGTAATGGCGTCGCCGCCGGTACCGACCGTTTGCGGCAGAGGTGACAAGAAGACGAAGAAAGGGAAGAGATTCAAAGGATCGTACGGGAACGCCAGGCCCAAGAAGGAGAAGAAGATTGAACGTATCAAAGACAAGGTCGAAGTTCCCAGGTCCACCCCTTGGCCTCTCCCCTTCAAGCTCATCTGATTATTTTTCAAAATCTATGCCTTTTTTTTTTCTCTCTTTTGTAATAGCTGTAATAATAAAGCTAAAATTTTTGTACAATTTTAAGGGTTTTTGTTATTAGTAGCTTTGCTTTTATATTTGTTGATTTAAGTTCTGGAAACTGTTTAAGTGTTTTGAATGGTTGTTGCATAAGAACCAGAGAAAACCCTATTTATTATATGCAACAGTTATTAGTAGTTGAGGAAGCAGAGCCCCTAGGAAACTGTGAGTCTGATTTAGGAATTAGAATGGTCTTGAATAAGATAACATTCATTTGAAAATTGGGAATTTAGGAGTGAGGTGATGATTTTTCATGGTTTTAGGAAGAACCAGATTCATGGATGTTTACTTGAATGCATGTCCCTGGTTTAATTCAAGGGCTTGGTTTTCATCTGCTGCAGCATAAAGCATGGCCTCAGAAAAAGTTTAGGTTAGGAGAGGCAATTCCGATTGCCATAGGCCTCATAGATAGATCACCCATCAAATGAGGTTGCTGGTGAAACTCAAATTTTAGTGCTGCCCAGAGTACTGAAATTCTAGTGCAGACCCCAAACAGTGAACCTTTGAAGATATATCTCGTATCCAAATTTTTGGAAGCTATGTCATATCTCATAGCTATACTGGATATAGTTTTTTTTTTTTTTTATTAAAAAGTTTCATAGTTAAATCTGATTTAGAATAAGAGAGGAGAGCTCATTTAACCTTTTGCTAAAAATCAACATTTGCAAACCCTGTGTTTTCCAAAGTTACATTAACATTGGAAGTGTGAGCTAAGGAACAAGCATCTGCCTCAGAGCTCAAGGTGCTCCTTTAATCTCTGTAGAATGTCAAGTAAAAAACACTTTAAAAACTGCATTAGCGCATCATGAAATCCAGTATCACGTCACGTCGGATATAGTCATCCTACTGGCGGTGTCAAACGAAAACTTTCTCAAAGTTACCTCTCACTTGTATTAATTGTGAGATTATTAACACAAATCAGCCAATACAATTTTGTAAAGTAAACATCACTAATACATGTAAACATTTTTTTTTTGTCCATTCTTTTTGCCTTGGAGAGCTGATATAAGTCGCCCAAAGTGGAAAACTAGAGATGGTGATTACTGTAACACTCCAATCAATCAGTAATGACAGTTCCAAACACATCATTCAGTTGTCATTTCATTTCCTTTCTGAATTTTTAACTTGTTCTCATTGATTCATCTTTAATATAAACCATAAATGATCTACCTTGTTCTAAAATTACTTTCAATCATGAGCACATGCTAAGTTATTTGGAGTCAGACCACTTATTTTCTTTCGATTTCATGTGTCCAACACAAATTCAAACAAGAGTACAAAGTACGGGTAAGATAGACTACAAGTATTCTTCTGCATGGTAGTAACTTATTAAACGATGAATTTCGTGTTACACATTTCAAAGTAATTTTCTTAATGCGGATTTGATAAAGAATTAAGATATGTAAAGACGTGAGGCAAGGGACTAAGAGGTTAATATATCAAAGCTAATGACAAAACATTTCGAACAAAAAAGAGAAAGGTAAAAGAGATATAAGTTCATGATACATATTGATTAGTATTATCACAAAGTAAACTTCATTCTTGTTACTTATTTGGTTTTATATATAAATGGTTAATCAACATTGGTCAAATGCAAGAAATTTCAATTACTCTAAACTCCAGTCATGTATATGGAAACAAATATACAAATGACTGAATGTCACATCAAATAGATTTTTGACCATTTTGAGATAAGAGTAAGAGGGCTACCAACTCTTTCATATATATATTTTTTGCATTAGCTAGTCAGGAGCCTTAGAGATGAACGTATTCTGCCCTTGCAACTTTTCTCAGTTCATAAGACTTGCGTATTTGTCAGTACCTGCACTTGTTCACACAAAGCAGCTTATCCAAAAGGTGACAGCAGCTTCATAAATAACCAAAGGCCGTCCAATTTCATTCTTGAAGCACCCTTCATTTTAAGAATTGATAAATCAGGCTGGAAGAGGAGTTTGGCTTTGATCATCTAAGGGGTAGTCTCACAGTCCCATGTGCAGAAGAAGCCTTCATTGAAATTTGTTGTAGTTTGAATAGCTTTCTGACTTTGACATGACATCTGTTCTCCCCAATATAATAACGAATAGTCAAAATATGCTAAGAACACAACAAACATGCCACCAGAAATGTGGACTAATTGTCTTCACCCCTATGGAACTATTTGATTGCAGCACGGCATAGACAACAAACCTGGATAAAACGCAACAAGTTGGGTTCAGATGAGGAGTTTTTGTAGCCTGTAGGACACACTTCAGGCGCTCTTCACAAGGGTTTGTCTTACAAGCTTTATGTGAAGTCTGTATGAAATAGGAGGTCAAAGTCATCCATGTTATTTGTTCCCTCTCATTGAATGACAGATTGTATGTCTCTAAAGGTTGCCTCTATTTTCATTAGTGAAGTAATAAAAATCTTCTACTAGGAAGAAGCTATTAATGGATCCAAATCTTCCATATCTGAGTAGGTCCTTAGGCGGTTCATTTTGCCGTAAGGTAGGAAAACCAGTCTTTCAAGTATTTGACATGGAATTCTTGATAATACTTTGGAAGACAACACCATGTGAGTCCCCATTAGCCCACGTCTATCACATTACTGATCAGACCCCAGCAATTGCACCTTCACCACTCATTGCACATTCCCCACTTAATAATAGATGAACATGATTTCCTCTCTACCCTATACATCTTTATATACAAGTAGGATTAAGTTCATTGCCAACTCCTACCTTCAACATTCTCAAGCGTGCTTTCCTAGTTATCTGAGTTCTTCCTTTTCTTCCCTTTGAGAAGCATACATCTATCAAAAACAACAATGACTATCCACCTACCTCGTATCATTAGCTCTAAGAAAGTTCCCAAGGGCTACTTTGCGGTTTATGTTGGAGAAAACCAGAAGAGGTTTGTGATACCAGTTTCATTCTTGAACCAGCCTTCATTTCAAGATTTGCTAGGCATGTCACAAGAAGAGTTCGGATATAGTCATCCTACTGGCGGTCTCACAATTCCCTGCAACGAAGACATCTTTCTCGATGTTACCTCTCGCTTGAAGTAAGACAAATCAGCTCATACATTTCTGTAAAGCAAACATCACTAACACCATTTACACTTTTTTCCCATCCTTTTTGCCTCGGGGAGCAGATGATAAGTCTCCCTGAGTGGAATATTAGAGATGGTGGCTTCTGTAACAGTTTGGAACACATCATTCAATTGAAATTTTATTTCTTCTTATAATTTCCTGTGGTCCCATTGTTATTGTTGGTTTCATATATAATTTAACTGTAAATGATTTACATTGTTCACAAATTACTTCAACATACAAGCCAAGTTATATAAACACTTCATTTTTCTTAAAATATCTGTTCTAACACCTATAGCCAACACATATTCAGATGTAAGTACAAGAGTATAATCCTCCAACATTCACCCTCAAATATGCATAATATAAACTACATGTACATAGTTTCATAATTCACGTAAAAAAATTCCTTAAGCAGCTTTGACAATGGATTAAGATAGATAAAGATCTGAGGTATGGGACCAAGTCATTTGATTAAATGGTATGCCTTTACCTATAAAAGTTTCTAAGTTGGCTGATACAATGAAATGTTATATTTTCTTTTATCTTTGTCAATTTGAGGTGGATTTGGTCATTCTAAGGAAAAAATCGCTTATTATTTAGCTTAATGTACCCATTAAGTATACTGTATTGTCAGATTAGTCCCCGGTTTTTACCATCACTCTCCTTTAGGATATGTCAAGCAACAGCATCACATGAGCTGATCAACTTGCTTGTTTTGGTGTCTGGAGGTAATGAAGATAACCAGGAAATTTGACAGTGGAACTTTTGATAATGTTAGACTAGTCCACAGAGTTGCCCCTACAATTTAACCATCGATACCTGGCATATTGCATTACGGACAGCTCCTGCAAACAAATATCAGTTCAGGGTGGGATAGCCACTGATTTGCGTTGTGAAGTGGTGATATTAAATCTCAAGATAATATAAAGTAACATGGAAAGTTCAGACCAGCTTTGTTCACATTCTGGCAGGCAAGTCCATGCGACATATTTTCTCTATTTATACTAGTTGAAAGGGTGTTTCTGAAATTTTTAAAGAGAGCTTTTAATAAAACTGTTCTATATTATTAATTGAAGAATTGAACTTAAATAGAGAAAAGAGTTCTAATCCTAATTGGGAAAATAGTTCCCTTATTCTAATAAACTACTAAAATATAAAAGAAAATAGTTCCCTTGTCCTAATAAACTACTAAAACATAAAATAAAAATATTCCTAGAATATGAATAAAACTTATCTACCTAAATAAGATTTATCTACCTAAATAAATTTAAAATATATATATATATTTCAACACCCTCCCTCAAGTTGGTGCATATATATCAATCATACCCAACTTGCTTACAAGAAAATCAAAGTTTGTCTTAGAGAGTCCTTTGGTGAATATGTCAGCAATCTGTTGTTTTGAAGGAACAAACGGCATGCACACTTGCCCTTCTTCAATCTTCTCATTGATAAAGTGTCTATCAATCTCAACATGTTTAGTTCTATCATGTTGGACTGGGTTGTGAGCAATACTAATGGCAGCTTTGCTATCATAGTACAACTTCATTGGTGAAGTTATTGGTTTCCTCAGCTCTTCCATAATTCTTTTTAACCACATCATTTCACAAATTCCTTGAGCCATTGATCTAAACTCAGCCTCTGCACTACTTCTTGCTACAACACTTTGTTTTTTGCTTCACCAAGTCACAAGGTTTCCCCAAACAAATGTATAGTATCCTGATGTAGATCTTCTATCTATTATTGAGCCCGCCTAATCAGCATCAGATAAGCTTCAATTCCTCTTTGTTCGGATTTCTTGAAGAATAAGCCCTTTCCCGGTGAACTCTTTAAGTATCTTAGAATTCGAAACACTGCTTCTTCATGTTCCTCCATTGGGGAGTGCATAAATTGACTCACTAAACTCACTGCAAAAGCAATGTTTGGCCTTGTATGTGATAAATAAATTAACTTACCAACTAATCTTTGGTACTGCCCTTTATCAACTAATCGACCTTCTTTATTTCTGAATTTTACATTTGGATTAATTGGTGTGTCAGCTGGGCGGCAACCACTCATCCCAGCCTCTTTTAAAAGATCAATCACATATTTTTTCTGAGAGACCACAAGACCCTTCTTTGATCGAGCAACTTCCATTCCAAGAAAGTATTTCAAAGGACCCAAGTCTTTAATCTCAAACTGCAATGCTAGATGCTCCTTGAGACGCCTTATTTCATCCACATCATCTCCTGTAAAAATGATATCATCGACATAAACTATAATAACTGCTATTCTACCTTTTTGTGAATGTCGATAGAACATTGTGTGATCAGCTTGCCCTTGTGAGTAACCTTGTTTTTTAACAACTTGAGTGAATAGTTCAAACCAAGCTCGAAGAGACTGCTTCAGACCATACAAAGATTTCTTGAGTTTACATACTCGAGTTCCAAAATTTTCTTCAAAACCTGGAGGAGGATCTATGTAAACTTCTTCTTCAAGTTTTCCATTTAGGAAAGCATTCTTCACATCTAACTGCTGTAAAGACCAATCAAGATTAACAGCAATTGATAAAAGAACTCTAACGGAATTTAATTTGGCCACTGTAGCAAACGTTTCAAGATAATCTATCCTATATGTTTGAGTGTACCCTTTAGCCACCAACCGGGCTTTGTATCTATCTAAAGATCCATCTGGTTTGAATTTGGTTGTGAACACCCATTTACAGCCCACTGTTTTTTTCCCTACAGGTAATTCCATTATTTCCCATGTACCTGTTTTTTTAAGAGCGCGCATCTCTTCTAAAATAGTTTCCTTCCACTCAGGAACCTGTAAAGCATCTTTCACATTTTTGGGTATTTGTACAGTATCGAGACACGAAACAAAGGTTGAGAATGTCGAAGACAAGGCTTTATAGGATACAAAGTTAGACATGAGATATTTGACAATATTTCTAACACCTTTTCTTTTGGCAATTGGAATATCTAAATCAGAAAATTCATTGACTGGATTATGAGTTTTACCTGGACTTTTGACAGGATCTTGCGGGCCGAATTCTTGGTGATGAATCTAGTGGATTCCACTTTCTTGATTTCGATTTCTTCTTGAATAAACAATTAACTCCTTTGTTTGTTTTTTATTCTCATGATTAGACTCTACACCTTCATCCTCCTTTTCATTAACATTAACATCATTAATTTCTGTGTTAATTATAAATTCGCCTTTCCCATTATTAGAATCCCTATGTTGTATATTCCTAATCTTTTCTTGATATCAATTATAGAATCTTCCTTAGTATAATTCCCTCCCTGAAGATTAGAATCAAAATAAGATTGTGTTTCAACAAATGTGACATCCATGGTAATAATAATCTTCCTATCAATTGGATCATAACATTTGTAACCCTTTTTAGTAGAAGCATAACCAACAAAGACACATTTTTTTGCTCTAGGATCTAGTTTACCTTGGTTGTGAAGATGAACAAAAACACTACACCCAAAAACTCGGAGGGATAAATCTATGATCAATTTAGAGTTAGGAAAATTATCTTTAAAGAGACTAAAAGGAGTTCTATAGTTTAGAGTTTTACTGGGCATTCTATTAATAAGATATGTAGCTGTTAACAAGGCTTCGCCCCAAAGATAACGTGGTACCTGACTAGTGAACATCAAGGCTCTAGTTACTTCCAAAAGATGTCGGTTTTTTCTTTCTGCAATCCCATTTTGCTGTGGTGTATTTGTACAAGAACTTTGGTGGACTATTCCATGTTTGGTTAAGAAAACACCTAATTGGTCGCTAAAAAATTCCCCACCATTGTCAGTCCGAAATACTTCTATTTTCACACCAAATTGTGTTTTCACCATAGCATAAAAATATTGAAACACATTTTTAACTTCAGACTTATCTTTTAATAAAAACACCCAACAAAGTCGAGTATGATCATCAATAAAAGTGACAAACCAACGTTTTCCTGAAAAGGTCGAGACTCTTGAAGGTCCCCAAACATCACTATGAATTAACGAAAAAAGTTTGGAGGCTTTATATTTTTGAGGTGGAAAGAATGACCGATGATGTTTAGCCAATTTACAAAATTCACAATGATATGAAGAATGACTTTTATTTTTAAAAAGATTAGGTAGCAAATATCTTAAATAGTAAAAATTAGGTTGTCCAAGCCTATAATGCTAAATCATAACCTTATCAGAAACAGAATTTAAACATAAAGTAGTTATTGGTTGACTTAGATGGTCATCTTCAATAAAGTAAATTCCACCAAATTCTTTAGCATTGCCAATCATCCTCCCTGAGACCATGTCCTGAAACTTACACATAGAGGAGTCAAATATAACATGACAATTTGAGGACTGGGATAATTTACTGACCAATATGAGATTACAGGCTAGATTTGGCACATGTAAAACATCATGTAAAACCAAGGAAGATGAAATTTTGACAGTGCCTTTCCCGGCTATTGTCGAGAAGGACCCATCTGCTACTTTGATCTTTTTGTTTCCTGCGCAAGGTATGTAAGTTGAAAAAAGAAAATAACTACTAGTCATGTGATCACTAGCTCCAGAATCAATGATCCATGTGTTTGTTTTACAAGGCTTGACACTGAAAAAAATAGAAAAATCAGTACCTGATTGGGCAACAGAGGAAGAAGGATTATTGGATGAGTTAGGAATTGAAGAATTCATCCGAAATTGTGGTGATTGAAAAAACTTGTGTAAATGCTCTAATTGTTCCTTAGTGAATGGAGACCCTTCCAGAGAACTTTGGCCCTTATAATTTCCATTAGTTGTTTGGAAAGCTCTGCTATCCCCTAATTGTGAACCACGACCATTGCCACTCTTTTTCCTTCCATTTGTCGGTTGCCCATGGAGCTTCCAACACGTTTCTCGAGTGTGCCAATATTTTTTGCAGTGATCGCACCAAGGTTTTTTCTTATCTCTAGTGAAGGTTGTTTTAACCATGATGTTACTAGAGATTTTAACCTAGCTCAGATGCCATGAAAGTTTTCAAGAGAGCTTTTAATAAAACTGTTCTATATTATTAATTGAAGAATTGAACTTAAATAGAGAAAAGAGTTCTAATCCTAATTGGGAAAATAGTTCCCTTATTCTAATAAACTACTAAAATATGAAAGAAAATAGTTCCCTTGTCCTAATAAACTACTAAAACATAAAATAAAAATATTCCTAAAATATGAATAAAACTTATCTACCTAAATAAATTTAAAATATATACATATTTCAACAGTTTCCTACTGTCTAATACATATTTTCATGCCTTAGCTATTGAGAAGCCTTAGAGGTGCATATCCTGCCATTACGATTTTTTCAGTGACATGAGAATTATGGGTTTCAGAGTACCTGTACTAACATAACAATTTACAACAAATTTCCTTTTGATCTGATACCTTACCCTTTACCCCCAATTTGTCAGCCACATAGGTAAGATGAAAAAGGGGGTGAGAATGAGACTTTAATAATCAATAATAAGTAAATATATGCACGTAACAAATATACCTTCATATATGTTATAGCTAGGATTTTGACCTTGAAAAACAGTGTCAAAAAAGATATATTCATGCCCCTTAGTTTATTTTCATTTTCTTAGTCAAGTCAACATAGAAGGTCAAGGTAGCCCAAATGTATATGTTTCTGGTCATAGTATAACAGATTACATGTCTCAAGCTTGCCTCTAACATCAATGGTGAAACAATACCAATCTTATACTATGAAAAAGCTCATCGATACAAAAAAAAAAAAAACTAAATAAACAAAGTGACTTGAGCTTAATGGCTGATGCTATCAAATCTGTCCTTCAACACATTATACATAATAATGAATAGTCAATATATGCAAAGAACCATGAATTTACATGCCAAGAAAAATGTGGAATGGAAACAGATTCATCTCTAAGGTTATCCATATATAGCAACACATACCGGAGATTTCGTCAGCTGTCAGGTTTAGTGTTGGCTTTCTCCCCCGTGGAACTATTTGATTACAGCACAGCATAACCAACAGCGTGGGGACTAGTTGTAGCATGTAGGACACATTTTTTGAGTGAATTCAGCATGACAGATTGCTTGTCTCTGAAGGTTGCCTCTAATGTAAATGGTGAAGTAATAAGAATCTTCTACCGTGAAGAAGGTTTTTAAGGATCCAAATCTTCCATATTCAAGTGGGACCTTGGTTGGTTTGTTCTGCCGGAAAGGGTAGGCAAATTATTCTTTCAAGTCTTTGCCATGGAATTCTTTATAATGCTTTGGAAAACAACACCATGTGATGCCCCACTAACCCATGTCTATCTCATTAATGATCAGACCCCAGCAATTGTCCCTTCACCACTCATTCCTCATCCTCCACTTAATAGAGAAACATTTCCATTGGCCACTCGCATCTATATATACAAGTAAGATTAAGTTCATTGGCAATACCTACTTTCACTTTTTCAAGTACTAAACTTCTTTACCTTAGATTTCCAAGTTCTCTGAGATCTTCCTCCTCTTCCCTTTTGAAGCATACATCTATCGAAAACAACAATGGCTATCCGCCTGCCTCGTATCATTAACTCTAAGAAGGTTCCCAAGGGCTACTTTGCAGTTTATGTTGGAGAAAACCAGAAGAGGTTCGTGATACCGGTGTCGTTCTTAAACCAGCCTTCATTTCAAGATTTGCTAGGCATGTCACAAGAAGAGTTCGGATATAGTCATCCTACTGGTGGTCTCACGATTCCCTGCAATGAAGACACCTTTCTCGAAGTTACCTCTCGCTTGTAGTAATTGTGAGATGATTAACACAAATCAGGTGATACAATTTTGTAAAGTAAACATCACTAATACATGTAAACATTTTTTTCTCCATCCTTTTTGCCTTGGAGAGCTGATATAAGTCTCCCCGGGTGGAGAACTAGAGATGGTGATTAGTGTAACACTCCTATCCATCAGTAATGATAGTTCAAAACACATCATTCAATTGTCATTTTATTTCCTTTCTGAATTTTTTACTTGTTCGCGTTAATTCATCTTTAATATAAACTGTAAATAATCTACTTTGTTCTAAAATTACTTTCAAACGTGAGTACATGCTAAGTTATTTGGAGTTGGACCCTTCATTCTTGTTCGATTTCATGTGGCCAACACATATTCAAACATGAGTACAATGTCTAGTTAAGATAGATTACAAGTATTCTTTACCATGATAGTAGCTTATTAAACGATCAATTTCGTGTTATAATTTTCAAAGTAATTTTCTTAATGTAGATTTGCCCAAGAATTAAGATATATAAAGATTTGAGGCAGGGGACTAAGCGATTAATACAACAAAGCTAAGGACAAAATATTTTAACGAAAAAAGAGAAAAGTAAAAGAGATATAAGTTCATGATACATATTGATTAGTATTATCAGAAAGTAAACTTCATTCTTGTTACTTATTTGGTTTTATATATTAATGGTTAATCATCATTGGTTAAATTCAAGAAAATTTCAACTACTTTAAACTCCAGTCATGTATGGAAACAAATATACAAATGACTGAATGTAACACCAAATAGATTTGTGACCATTTTGAGATAAGAGTAAGAGGGCTACCAACTCTTTCATATATATATTTTTTGCATTAGCTATTCAGGAGCCTTAGAGATGAACGTATTCTGCCCTTGCAACATTTCTCAGTTCATAAGACTTGCGTGTTTGTCAGTACCTGCACTTGTTCACACAAAGCAGCTTATCCAAAAGGTGACAGCAGCTTCATAAATAACCAAAGGCCATCCAATTTCATTCTTGAAGCACCCTTCATTTTAAGAATTGATAAATCAGGCTGGAAGAGGAGTTTGGCTTTGATCATCCAAGGGGTAGTCTCACAGTCCCATGTGCAGAAGAAGCCTTCATTGAAATTTGTTGTAGTTTGAATAGCTTTCTGACTTTGACCTGACAACTGTTCTCCCCAATATAATAACGAATAGTCAAAATATGCTAAGAACACAACAAACATGCCACCAGAAATGTGGACTAATTGTCTTCACCCCTATGGAACTATTTGATTGCAGCACGGCATAGACAACAAACCTGGATAAAACGCAACAAGTTGGGTTCAGATGAGGAGTTTTTGTAGCCTGTAGGACACACTTCAGGCGCTCTTCACAAGGGTTTGTCTTACAAGTTTTATGTGAAGTCTGTATGAAATAGGAGGTCAAAGTCATCCATGTTATTTGTTCTCTATCATTGCATGACAGATTGTATGTCTCTAAAGGTTGCCTCTATTTTCATTAGTGAAGTAATAAAAATCTTCTATTAGGAAGAAGCTATATTAATGGATCCAAATCTTCCAAATCTAAGTAGGTCCTTGGTCGGTTCATTTTGCCGGCAAGGTAGGAAAACCATTCATTCAAGTATTTGACATGGAATTCTTGATAATTCCTTGGAAGACAACACCATGTGAGTCCCCATTAGCCCATGCCCATCTCATTACTGATCAGACCCCAGCAATTGCACCTTCACCACTCATTGCACATCCCCCACTTAATAATAGAAGAATATGATTTCCTCTCTACCCTATACATCTATATATACAAGTAGGATTAAGTTCATTGCCAACTCCTACCTTCAACATTCTCAAGCTTGCTTTCCTAGTTATCTGAGTTCTTCCTTTTCTTCCCTTTGAGAAGCATAAATCTATCAAAAACAGCAATGGCTATCCACGTACCTCATATCATTAGCTCTAAGAAAGTTCCCAAGGGCTACTTTGCGGTTTATGTTGGAGAAAACCAGAAGAGGTTTGTGATACCAATTTCATTCTTGAACCAGCCTTCATTTCAAGATTTGCTAGGCATGTCACAAGAAGAGTTCGGATATAGTCATCCTACTGGCGGTCTCACAATTCCCTGCAACGAAGACATCTTTCTTGATGTTACCTCTCGCTTGAATTATTGCAAATCAGCTCATACATTTCTGTAAAGCAAACATCACTAACACCATTTACACTTTTTTCCCATCCTTTTTGCCTTGGGGAGCAGATAATAAGTCCCCCTAAGTGGAATATTAGAGATGGTGACTTCTGTAACAGTTTGGAACACATCATTCAATTGAAATTTTATTTCTTGTTATAATTTCCTATGGTCCCCTTGTTATTGTTGGTTTCATATATAATTTAATTGTAAATGATTTACATTGTTCACAAATTACTTCAACATACAAGCTAATTAATATAAACTCTTCATTTTTCTTAAAATATCTGTTCTAACACCTATATCCAACACATATTCAGATGTAAGTACGAGATTATAATCCTCCAACATTCACCCTCAAATCTGCATAATATATAAACTACATGTATTTAGTTTCATAATTTTCATAACAAATTTGCTTAACCAGCTTTGACAATGGATTAAGATATATAAAGATCTGAGGTAAGGGACCATGTTATTTCATTAAATGGTATGCTTTTACCTATAAAAGTTTGTAAGTTGGCTGATACAATGAAATGTTATATTTCCTTTTATCTTTGACAATTTGTGGTGGATTTGATCATTTTAAGGAAAAAAGTCGCATATTATTTAGCTTAATGTACCCATTAAATATACTGTATTGTCAGATTAGTCCCCGGTTTTTACCATCACTCTCCTTTAGGATGTGTCAAGCAACAGCATCACATGAGCTGATCAACTTGCTTGTTTTGGTGTCTGGAGGTAATGAAGATAAACAGGAAATTTGACAGTGGAACTTTTGATAATGTAGACTAGTCCACAGAGTTGCCCCTACAATTTAACCATCGATACCTGGCATATTGCATTTCGGACAGCTCCTGCAAACAAATATCAGTTCAGGGTGGGACAGCCACTGATTTGCGTTGTGAAGTGGTGATCTTAAATCTCAAGATATTATAAAGTAACATGGAAAGTTCAGACCAGCTTTGTTCACTTTCTGTAAGCAAGTCCATGCGACATATTTTCTCTATATATACTAGTTGAAGGGTGTTTCCTACAGTCTAATACATATTTTCATGCCTTAGCTATTGAGAAGCCTTAGAGATGCGTATCCTGCCATTACGATTTTTTCAGTGACATGAGAATTATGGGTTCAGAGTACCTGTACCAACATTACAATTTACAACAAATTTCCTTTTGTTCTGATACCTTATCCTTTACCCCCAATTTGTCAGCTACATAGGTAAGATGAAAAAGGGGGTGAGAATGAGACTTTAATAATCAATAATAAGTAAATATATGCACGTAACAAATATACCTTCATGTATGTTATTGCTAAGATTTTGACCTTGAAAAACAGTGTCAAAAAAGATATATTCATGCCCCTTAGTTTATTTTCATTTTCTTTTTCAAGTCAACATAGAAGGTCAAGGTAGCCCAAATTTATATGTTTCTGGTCATGGTATAACAGATTACATGTCTCAAGCTTGCCTCTAACATCAATGGTGAAACAATATCAATCTTATACTATGAAAAAGCTCATCGATACAAAAAAAGAAAAAACTAAATAAACAAAATGACTTGAGCTTAATGGTTGATGCTATCAAATCTGTCCTTCAACACATTATACATAATAATGAATAGTCAATATATGCAAAGAACCATGAATTTACATGCCAAGAAAAATGTGGAACGGAAACAGATTCATCTCTAAGGTTATCCATATATAGCAACACATACCGGAAATTCCGTCAGCTGTCAGGTTTAGTATTTTCTTTCTCCCCCGTGGAACTATTTGATTACAGCACAGCATAACCAACAGCGTGGGGACTAGTTGTAGCATGTAGGGCACATTTTTTGACTGAATTCAGCATGACAGATTGTTTGTCTCTAAAGGTTGCCTCTAATGTAAATGATGAAGTAATAAGAATCTTCTACCGTGAAGAAGGTTTTTAAGGTCCATATTCAAGTGGGACCTTGGTCGGCCGTGAAGAAGGTTTTTAAGGTCCATATTCAAGTGGGACCTTGGTCGGTTTGTTCTGCCGGAAAGGGTAGGCAAATTATTCTTTCAAGTCTTTGCCATGGAATTCTTTATAATGCTTTGGAAAACAACACCACGTGATGCCCCACTAACCAATGTCTATCTCATTAATGATCAGACCCCAGCAATTGTCCCTTCACCACTCATTCCTCATCCTCCACTTAATAGAGAAACATTTCCTTTGGCCCCTTGCATCTATGTATACAAGTAAGATTAAGTTCATTGGCAACACCTACTTTCACATTCTCAAGTACTAAACTTCTTTACCTTAGATTTCCAAGTTCTCTGAGATCTTCCTCCTCTTCCCTTTTGAAGCATACATCTATCGAAAACAACAATGGCTTTCCGACTGCCTCGTATCATTAACTCTAAGAAGGTTCCCAAGGGCTACTTTGCAGTATATGTTGGAGAAAACCAGAAGAGGTTCGTGATATCGGTGTCGTTCTTAAACCAGCCTTCTTTTCAAGATTTGCTAGGCATGTCACAAGAAGAGTTCGGATATAGTCATCCTACTGGCGGTCTCACGATTCCCTGCAATGAAGAGACCTTTCTCGAAGTTACCTCTCGCTTGTAATAATTGTGAGATGATTAACACAAATCAGGCAATACAATTTTGTAAAGCAAACATCACTAATACATGTAAACATTTTTTTCTCCATCCTTTTTGCCTTGGAGAGCTGATATAAGTCTCCCCAAGTGGAGAACTAGAGATGGTGATTAGTGTAACACTCCTATCCATCAGTAATGATAGTTCAAAACACATCATTCAATTGTCATTTTATTTCCTTTCTGAATTTTTTACTTGTTCGCGTTAATTCATCTTTAATATAAACTGTAAATAATCTACTTTGTTCTAAAATTACTTTCAAACGTGAGTACATGCTAAGTTATTTGGAGTTGGACCCTTCATTTTCGTTCAATTTCATGTGTCCAACACATATTCAAACATGAATACAAAGTCTAGTTAAGATAGATCACAAGTTTTCTTTTGCATGGTAGTAGCTTATTAAACGATCAATTTCGTTTTATAATTTTCAAAGTAATTTTCTTAATGTAGATTTGCCCAAGAATTAAGATATATAAAGATTTGAGGCAGGGGACTAAGTGATTAATAAAACAAACCTAGGGACAAAAGATTTTAAAGACAAAAAGAGAAAAGTAAAAGAGAGATAAGTTCATGATACATACTGATTAGTTTTATCAGAAAGTAAACTTGCCTAATATGGACGTCTTTCCCACATCATTCTTTTTACTTTCTTGGTTCTATGTAATATGGTTAATTAACATTGCTCAAATTCAAGAAAATTTTCAAGTACTCTAAACTCCAATCATGTATATGGAAACAAATATACAAATGACTGAATGTAACATCAAATAGCAGATTTTTTTTCCAAAAGGTAACATCAAATATGTTCACACTAAACATATTACTATCCAAAAGGTGACAGCAGCTGCATAAATAACCAAAGGCCATCTTGTTGTTTATGTAAGTGAATCCCAAAAGAGGCTGGTTTATAATTCATGTTTCATTCTTAAAGCACCCTTCATTTCAAGAACTGATAAGTAGACTGAAGAGGAGTTTGGCTTTGAATCATCCAAGGGGTAGCCTCACAGTCCCATGTGCAGAAGAAGCCTTCATTGAAATTTCTTGTAGTTTGAATAGCTTTCTGACTTTGACCTGACATCTTATCTCCCCAATATAATAATGAATAGTAAAAAATGTGCAGAGAACAGAACAAACATACCACCAGAAATGTGGACTAAAAACAGACTTATTTGTAATGGTATCCATATATATATATATAGCAGCACATACCAGAAATTTAGTGAGCTGTCAAGCTGAATATTGTCTTCACCCCTGTGGAACTATATGATTGCAGCACGGCATAGACAACAAACCTGGATAAAATGCAACAAGTTGGGTTCAGATGAGGAGTTGTTGTAGCCTGTAGGACGCACTTTAGGCGCTCTTCACAATGGATTGTCTTGCAAATTTTTTGTGAAATCTGTACGAAATAGGAGGTCAAGGTCACCCATGTTACTTGTTCCCTATCATTGGATGACAGATTGTATGTCTCTAAAGGTTGGATCTAATGTCAATGGTGAAGTAATAAAAATCTTCTACTAGGAAGAAGCTTTTATGAATCCAAATCTTCCATATCTGAGTAGGTCCTTAGTCGGTTCATTTTCCTGGCAAGGTAGGAAAACTTTCTTTCAAGTCTTAGCCATTGAATTCTTGATAATGCTTTGGAAGACAACACCATGTGATTCCCCGTAAACCCATGTCTTTCTCTTTACTGATCAGACCCCAGAAATTGCACCTTCACCACTCATTCCACATCCCCCACTTAATAATAGATGAACATCATTTCCTCTCTGCCCTACACATCTATATAGACAAGTAAGAGTAAGTTCATTGGCAACATCTCCCTTCAACATTCTCAAGCTTGCTTTCCAAGTTATCTGATATCTTCCTTTTCTTCCCTTTTGAAGCATACATCCATCAAAAACAACAATGGCTATCCGCCTGCCTCGTATGGTTAGTTCTAAAAAGGTTCCCAAGGGATACTTTGCAGTTTATGTTGGAGAAAACCAGAAGAGGTTCGTGATACCGGTTTCATTCTTGAACCATCCTTCATTTCAAGATTTGCTAGGGAAGTCAGAAGAAGAGTTTGGATATAGTCATCCTACCAGCGGTCTCACAATTCCCTGCAACGAAGACACCTTTCTCGAAGTTACCTCTCGCATGTATTGATCGTGAGATGATTAACACAAACCAGTCAATACAATTTTGTAAAGCAAAAATCACTAATACATGTAAACATTTTTTTCTCCATCCTTTTTGTCCTGGGGAGCTGATATATAAGTCACCCCAAGTGGAAAACTAAAGATGGTGATTACTGTAACACTCCTATCAATTCAGTAATGACAGTTCTAAACACATCATTCAGGTGTCATTTAATTTCCTTTCTGAAATTTTTACTTGTTTTACGTTAATTCCATCTTTATTATACTTTAAATGATCTACCTTAATCGAAATTACTTCATTCTACAAGCCAAGGTAAATGGAGAAGCCGTAGAGTACAGCTGTTCTACTTTGAAGAAGCATTTTAAAGATGACAGTTAAAACACATCATTCAAGTGAAAATTTATTACTTTAGAGAATTTCCTATGGTACCCCTGTTATGGTTAATTTCATCTTTAAGCTGTAAATGATCCACATTTTTTCGAAAATTACTTCATATTACAAGCTAACTGTAAATGACTAGCATTTATCGTTTTTCTCTACATATACGACTAGTGAGGGTGCTTCCCACCGTCCAATATGAATATAAGTGTACATATATAATCTAACATAATGTAAATTTCTGAATACTTTTGTCTCCATTGTTCCTGTAAAGGAAATTCAAAGTAAAATTCACCACCCTCTTTTATTCTCTTTTTTGCAAACAATGACTACTTAATATATAGATGTCAGCAAGTGGAATATAAGGCCACCATCATCATCACTTTTTCTATTCAAATTCCCTTTTGACCAGTCGTTTTATCTCCCCTTATCCCAATCATTTAGCTAAAGTGTTAAGCTTACTGTTGAAGCTGATCTCCATGCAGTTGGTATGAAGCAAGTGCAGCTGGAAGCTGGCCATGCAAGCTCGTGACAAGCATGCAGCAACCTTGGTTTTGTGTTGCTGTTGGATTTGAACTAATATTTTGTTCATTTTGAAGTCTGGTTTGCTATAAGCCTTTTGATTGATATAATTTGATGTTGATGGAGCTGTTAACCAGTTTTGTGTTAATGTACAAGTTAAGTTTTTGTTATTTGATAAGCTTAGTGGAAGTAGGTATATGTTTAGGTAGAAATTTGACTTGTATGTTTTTTTTTTATTCTGATATATGTAATGGCAACATGCTAATGGTGATGGATGAATGAAATACACTTCATTTTTCATCAATACTCTCAACTGATTCCATTACTTCTTCTTCTGTTTTCTTCCTTCTTCTTTTCTTTTGCTCGATTCCTTCTTGTTTGTTCAGTAAGCATCGTGACTTGCTGCTTAAGCCAAGCTCGACCAGCTGCTCCCTTGCTCGTTAACACCAACAATTGGTATCTAGAGCTCTTGTCTTTGAGGACTGCTCGCTTGATTCAAAACTTGAATGGTTTCGCTAGCTTCTCCGAAGACACCACCGGTCTTCACCGGTGAAGGTTTTCATATCTGGGTGGTCAAGATGAGGACATACCTCCAAGCATTTGACTTGTGGGAAGTTGTTAACACAGACATTGAGCCAGCTCCACTGAGGGCCAACACCACTGTGGCTCAGATTCGTCAGCATGCAGATGAGAGGACTAAGAGGCACAAGGCTATGTCCTGTATTCAAAATTGTGTTTCTGATGTGATCTTTACTAGGATTATAACTTGTGACACCCCAAAACAGGCTTAGGACAAGCTTAAGGAGGAGTTCCAAGGCACTGAGAGAACAAGGCAGCAGCAGCTTCTCAACTTGAGAAGGGATTTCGAGAATCTGAAAATGAAAGAGGATGAAACTGTTAAGCAATATTCTGATAGGATAATGGCTGTTGTAAACAGCATAAGGCTCCTTGGTGAGCAATTTGATGAAGTAAGAATTGTTGAGAAGGTTCTCTCTACCCTACCAGAGAGATATGAAGCAAAGATATCCTCCTTAGAGGACTCGAGAGATTTGACAAAGATCTCCCTGACTGAGCTTATCAATGCTCTTTATGCTCAGGAGCAAAGAAGAGCCAGCAGGATCGAGGAGCACCAGGAGGGTGCATTTCAGGCCAAAGTCAAGCCTAGCTCAAGTAATGCTGCCTACAAAGGCAAGAAAAATTGGAGGGATAAATCCAAAACTGATGCCTCAAGAAAATGGGATAAACCTTGCAGGCACTGCAAAAGGCCCGGTCATCCAGAGGCGGATCTTTGGTTCGCACCGGATGCTACATGCCAAAATTGCAAGAAGAAAGGCCATGTTGAGAAGGTCTGCAAAGAGAAAGGGAAACTTGGTCAAAATCAACCACAACTCAAGAATGAAGAGGCTAGAGTAGCTGAACAAGACAATAACAGTGAAGAACATGTCTTTGCAGTTTCATGCTTAGCTATAAAAAACAAGGTCACCAAAGGTTGTGTAACACCCCAAAACCCAGCCCAGAAGTTATGGCCGGATCCGGCATGCCACATCAAAAACGTTAAAAAAAAAAATTTCCATTCTAAGTCCAGAAAATCGTACTTGATGTTCAAAAGATTAATTCATTAAGGGTTAAAGTGAATGGAAGTCATGCACCGGTAGGAAACCGGAAAAGAGGTGGTGAGTCCATCGGATCGCTAAGTACCAAGCTCCCTTCGGATCCAATCCTAGACATGCATACCGCCATTGCCACACCTTAACGTCATGGATATTTCTAGGAAACCGATTTGATTAAGTCAATTTTAGGAAAAATGATTAATTTTGGAAAATACTTTCATTGCGGAAGCTTTGCTTGTTGTCGTGTTATTTTGAAATCAATTGTTGTTTTTGAAAACGCGCCCTAAAGCTATCCAATTTCAACAGTTAAAATAAGTATTACCTATCTTAATAATACATATTAAAACCATAAAAAATAATTAAGCGGCTTTATTACATTTAAAAACCCAAAACTTCAAACATAAATAAAAGGATGTCCAGTTCACCAGAAGAAAATCAAACTTTCGAAGCGGGTGGCCACTCAAATTCCCTCATGACTCCAAGCCCACTATGGTTGGGGATTTCTGCGTGGATGAAAATAAAAGGGGTGAGTTTGGGGAAACTCGGTGTGTAAGGAAAACCCATTCAAAGCCTAAGTCAGCTCAAGCCTATTGGGCCTAAGCCCATTCAGTAATGATGGTCTTGGGCGAGCCCTTTTCAGATTATAATAAACCGGGCCTTAGCCCTTATTCAGATAACAAGATGGCCCATAGGCCCATTTCAAAATACATGCAACATCAATAAACATATGCAAGCCCATTTGGGAGACTACTCAACCCACCAACCACTACACTCCACCCGTACCAGCCATACACTCCATGTGGGATAGCTCAACCCACCCATTTAACACTCCACAATTGCAAGATTGCTTCGATTATCGATAAATTGAGGCAAAGCCTCTAGACGTGGACAAGCCACTTTCAAGACTTCCTCCATCAATATCCCAATCCCATGCATCGATAATAACAACATGGCATGCAGTAAATAACAACAATCAAACATGCATTTAAGTCAATTTAACCCTAGGGTATTTGGTAATTAATCTCCTAGGGTAAACGTAAATTTTCCACTTTTAAAGGTATTTCAGTAATTTATCTATTTTAGGGTTTTCATGCATTTTCTTACTTTTCACGTACTAACAGAATCACGCATCGAGGGTTCTTACGAATTGGGCCGTTGGCCCATCATTCCAATTTTGGCCCATTAAGCCCAAAAATATCGAAGGCACGTAAATCATGCACTTTGCAGTCCAAATTTTGCAGCTTACCAAAAACATTAATCGATTTACCTCACGAGCATTCGCACACTCGCAAATCTACAAAATACGGCCAAAGATTTCGCTTTTCGACTTTTACCGATCCGGACTAAGAAAGAAGGTGTTAGTTACACACATTTGCGACGATATGCTGACGAGATCCACACACGAACCGCCTACAATTGGATTACTAACACGTTAATCTACTATTCAAATACAAACTACGTATTAACCCCTTACAATATTCGGCCAACCACACCTACAGATCATAGTAAGCTTATAAGAAATCAATAAGCAACTCATTAACAAATTTTTGTCAATGTTTACCACATAATCATAATTTCACTGCAAGCTGTCTTTCTGAGCAACAGTCACTAAATTATTTATAACTGGAGCTACGAAACTCTAAATCAAGTTCCGTTAATTTTCCATGAAAATAGACTCATATATCTTCTATCCATAAAATTTTCATAATTTTTGGTTTATCCAATCAATACCAGATTTTTCTCAAAGTTTCCCATGTTTCACTATTTGACTAATCTGACCACTCTTCATTACGAATCAAATTTCTCATTGTACAGAATTCAAAATATGTTCTTGTTTATTTTATTAGAAACTAGACTCAATAATCTTTAATTACATAATTTATTCAGCTTCTAATTCATCTCCCACAATTTATGGTGATTTTCCAAAGTCACGTTACTGCTGCTGTCCCAAGCAGATTTATTACCAAATCACTCTTTCATACACCTATCTTGCATGCATGTTATTTAAACATGTATATCACCAATCAATCATCACATATCTATGATTTTTACTTAAGCATAATCTCCATTTCATCATTTTAAAGCACAACATGTTAGCCGATTTTTCCCTTTAGCATCTAAGGCACATGCATGCTCATTTGTTTGGCTCAACTTCACATATCTTCCATTTTTCATCAAAAGAACATGAAACAACAACCATTTCCTTCATTTTAATTCATGACCAAATGCTCACAACACAACCAAAAATCAAAATATACTTCAAGAGTTAAGATAGAATTAAGAAGAACTCATGAACCTCAAAATAGAAGCAAGGTACCAAGAACTTACCTTCAATTTTCCTCCTCCTAATGACCGAATACTCAAGAGCTTTCTCCTCTCCTTTCTCTTCTCTAACTTTCAGCTATGATGAACAAAGATGGACAAAACTTTGTTCTTTTCACCCCTTTTTCTTTTAATAAAACTTCATATTTCATCCATTTAATTCTTTAATACAAAAGACATGAAATTCTTATCATGAAACATTTACCTAACCCATTATCATGAAACATTTACCTAACCCATTATCATGGAACATTTACCTAACCTATTATCAATTTGTATCAATTTGTACCATAAATTATGGATATCAAGTGCACATTTTGTCTACAACAACATGATGGCTGGCCACTTCATGTAAAATGGGAGGTTTGTCATGCAAATCCTCCTATTTTGCACTCCTATTTATTTGGCCACTTCAATTTGGCCTATAGCATTTTCAAACATTTTCACATAGGTCCTATTTCATAATTTCACTCCCTTTTTTCTTATGGAACAAAAATTAACTAAAATTACCGGGTTCTATCTTAAGCTTGGGCCTTCTAGAGGCCCACTAACATAATCAAACCTATGCCAACATTCACAGGATTCTCGAAAATTGGGGCGTTACAGGTTGGCTTCTTGACAGTGGCTGCACTAACCACATATCACCAGATGCAACTATTTTTAGAACCCTGGACAGAGGCTGCAAAACCAAAGTGAAAATAGGCAATGGTCAGTTCATCAAGGCTGAAGGAAAGGTAGATGTCCACATATGTACCTCCACTGGAGACAAAGTCATCACAAATGTGCTTCTGGTACCTGAGATTGATAGAAACTTACTCAGCATTGCTCAGCTACTGGATAGGGGTTATTCTGTTATGTTCAAGGGCTAGGAGTGCAAAATCACAGATCCAAATGGAATAAGCCTCATGACAGTCACTATGAGTGACAAATGTTTTGAAGTCAACTGGTCAGGTGACTCAGCCCATGTTGCTTCAACAGAAGACACCAAGCTTTGGCATCAAAGACTTGGTCATGCCAATTTTAGATCATTGGCTCAAATGGCTAGCAAGGAACTGGTTGAAAACTTCACCAAGTCAGTACAAGGTGAAGATGTCTGTGAGGTTTGTCAAATTGGAAAGCAAGCCAGGCTTCCATTTCCTACAAACACATCCTGAAGAGCTTCAGCTAAGCTGGAATTGGTGCATTCAGATGTCTGTGGCCCTATGATGACAGAATCTTTGAATGGAAGTAAGTATTTCATTCTCTTTATTGATGATTATACCAGATTATGTTGGATTTTCTTTTTGAAACACAAGTCAGAGGTAGCTCAAGTATTTGTGAAGTTCAAGGTGCAATTAAAAGCAAACAGACTCCAAGTTGAAGACAATCGAATCGATAATGGAAGCAGTACACCTCAACTCGGCCCAAGCATTATGCAATAAAGCTGGTGTTAAACATCAGTTAACTAATGTCTATACACCTCAGCAGAATGAGGTTAGTGAAAGAAAAAATAGAAGTCTATTGGATATGGCCAGATGTATCTTGTTTGAGAAGAAATTGCCTAAAAACTTGTGGGCTGAAGCAGTTAACACTGCAGTCTACTTACAAAACAGGCTTCCAACCAAAGCCTTAGAACAAAAGACTCTATTTGAAGCCTGGTTCGGATTCAAACCTTCTGTAGATCACCTTAGGGTGTTTGGCTATCTATGCTATGCTCACATACCAGCTGTGAAAAGAGATAAACTATCAGAAAGGGCTCAACCTGGGATTCTGATGGGTTATAGTGCTGTTAAGAAAGGATACAGGATCTTGGATCCTTTAACCAATAAAATCCAAGTGAGTAGAGATGTAATCTTTGATTAACATGCTTGCTAGAAGTGGGATAAGGGTGAACCTGAGGCTACTTCTGAGGACCTGATAGTGGATCAAACTGAAGATGCTGAAAATGGTCCTGATATGGATCTGGATGATGAACCTGTCAGAGGAACAAGAACTCTTGCTGAGATTTATGAAAGAGCTCAAATGGCACAAGTTGAACCAAGCAGTTTTGAAGAGGCTAATGCTGATGAGGGGTGGAGATAGGCAATGGCAGATGAGATTGCCATGATCGAAAAAAATCAGACTTGGATGCTAGTTGACAGACCTACTGACAGAAAATTCATTAGAGTAAAATGGGTCTACAAGGTCAAACAGAATGCTGATGGAAGTTTGAATAAACTGAAAGCTAGACTTGTGGTGAAAGGTTTCAGTCAAAAATATGGCCTGGATTTTTTTGAAACATATGCACCAGTTGCTAGATTAGACACAATAAGGCTGATTGTTGCTTTTGCCGCTCAAATGCATTGGAATGTCTATCAACTAGATGTAAAATCAGCTTTTCTAAATGGATTTCTTGAGGAGGAAATTTATGTCGAGCAACCACAGGGGTTTGAGGTATCTGGCAAGGAAGACATGGTGTGTAAACTAAGAAAGGCCTTGTATGGCCTAAAGCAAGCTCCTAGAGCTTGGTATGCTCGAATTGACACTTACTTGCTCAGTTTGAATTTCCAAAGAAGTGTCAGTGAACCAACATTCTACATCAAGAAAAATGATTCTGAAACTCAGCTTGTGGTGTCATTATATGTCGATGATTTACTAGTCACAGGAGGTGATGAATCTGTTTTAACAGATTTCAAGACAAAGATAAGGAAAATGTTCGAGATGACTGACCTGGGGCTGATGACATACTTCCTAGGAATGGAAGTAAGCCAGAAACAAGGAAGAATCTTCTTGAATCAGAAATCATTTACCTTGAAAGTGTTGACAAAGTTTTCAATGATGAATTGTAAGCCAACTCCTACACCTGTTGTAGTTGGGATGAAATTATCGAGCCATGAGGGTCATGAGGAAGTTTGTGAAACCACTTATAGAAGCTTGATTGGTTGTCTTTTATACTTGACTGCAACGAGGCCAGACATCATGTTTGCAGTAAATTTACTCTCTAGATTCATGCACTGCTGCAATGTGCTGCATTTTCAAGCTGCGAAAAGAGTGCTAAGATACATTAAAGGTACTCTAAATCATGGTCTGTTATTTAGCAAGGCTGAAAAACTAAAGTTGACAGGTTACACAGATAGTGATTGGGCTGGTTCTAAAGACGATATGAAAAGCACATCAGGATATGCTTTCACATTGGGGTCAGCAATGGTTTGTTGGAGTTCCAAAAAATAGTCTTTAGTGGCTCAATCAACAGCTGAGGCCGAGTATGTAGCTGTTGCTAGTGCAGTAAATCAAGCCATTTGGCTAAGGAAAATCCTAGCAGATTTGAACCTTTCCCAAAAAGAAGCAACAGAGATATTTTGTGACAACAAGTCTGCTGTTGCAATTGCAAAGAATCCTGTCTTCCATGGTAGAACTAAGCACTTTGACATAAAGTTGCATGTGATAAGGGAGATGGAACAAGCTTGTGAAATAAAGCTGGTTCATTGCAATTCGGAGGCTCAAATAGCTGACATTTTGACCAAGGGTCTAAGTATATCAAGGTTCAACAAGCTAAGAAGACTTATGGGAGTTTGCAGCATGGAGCTCAAGGAGGAGTGTTGAAGCTGATCTCCATGCAGTTGGTATGAAGCAAGTGCAGATGGAAGCTGGCCATGCAAGTTCGTGACAAGCATGCAAAGAACCTTGGTTTTATGTTGCTGTTGGATTTGAACTAATATTTTGTTCATTTTGAAGTCTGGTTTGCTATAAGCCTTTTGATTGATGTAATTTGATGTTGATGGAGCTGTTAACCAGCTTTGTGTTAATGTACAAGTTAAGTTTTTGTTATTTGATAAGCTTAGTGGAAGTAGGTATATGTTTAGGTAGAAATTTAACTTGTAAGTTTTTTTTTATTCTAATATATGTAATGGCAACATGCTAATGGTGATGGATGAATGAAATACACTTCATTTTTCATCAATACTCTCAACTGATTCCATTACTTCTTCTTCTGTTTTCTTCCTTCTTCTTTTCTTTTGCTCGATTCCTTCTTGTTTGTTCAGCAAGCATCGTGACTTGCTGCTTAAGCCAAGCTCAACCAGCTGCTCCCTTGCTCGTTAACACCAACACTTACTGTTACTAATAAATGGTCAATATATGCAGAGAACTCCACTGTAATGTGCATTAAAAAAATATTCATCTAAAAGGCTTAATATAGTCTTTCTCCCCCATGGTACAATTTAATTGCAGCACAGCATAGACAAAAACAAGGATAAAATGCAACAAGTTGGGTTCTGACGAGGACTAGTTGCAGCCTGTAAGACACACTTCAGGTGTTCTTCACAAGGGTTTGTCTTACAAGTTAGTCATTGAAGTTAACACATGACTGATCAGACCATGTGATTTACCAATGAATTCTTGATAATCCTTTGGAAGACAACACCATGTGATTCACCATGAACCCATGTCCTTCTCAGTATTGATCAGACCCCAGCAATATGTCCCTTCACCACTCATTCCCTTTGGCCCCCTTACATCTATATATACAAGTATGATTATGCTCATATGCAACACATATCTTCACATCCTCAAAGTACTACAGTTCTCTGAGATCTTCTTCTACCCTTTTGAAGCATACCTCTATTGGAAAACAACCATGGCTATCCGCTTGCCTCGTATCGTTGGTTCTAAGAAAGTTCCCAAGGGCTACTTTGCAGTTTATGTTGGAGAAAACCAGAAGAGGTTCGTGATACCAGTGTCATTCTTGAGCCAGCCTTTATTCCAAGATTTGCTTGGCATGTCACAAGAAGAGTTTGGATATAGTCATCCTACAGGCGGTCTCACAATTCCCTGCAACGAAGACATTTTTCTCGATGTTACCTCTCGTTTGAATTGATTGTGAGAGAATCAACACAAATCAGCCTATACAATTTTGTAAAGCAAAAATCACTAACACCATGTAAACATTTTTTCCTCCATCCTTTTTGCCTTGGGGAGCAGATACAAGTCTCCCTATGTAACGCCCCTTACCCGAGACCGTTGCCGGAGTCGAGCACAAGGCACTACTAAACTTATTTGAGCACTTAACCAAATTTAGATAATTTATATAATACTTTTCAGACAAGCTGTCCAACTGTGTCACAGTTGCTAAATAATTCATATCTCGAGTTATAAAACTCGAAATCCAAATCCGTAAATTTTCTCTGAATTTATACTCATATATCTACTTACCAATTTTTTTCTAGAATTTTTGGTTGAGCCAATTAGTACAGTTTATTATTTAAAATATCCCCTATTTCAGGGTTTGACTACTCTGACCTTTGTGTATTACGAATCAGATATCTCTCTGTACAGAGCTTCAATGACTATGCCGTTTGTCTCTAATAAAACTAGACTCAATAAGGAATCTGTACATATAAAGTATGACTTCTAATTATCTTTGTAAAATTTATGGTGAATTTCCAAAGTCAGAATAGGGGATCCAGAAATCGCTCTGGCCCTATTTCACAAAAATTTAAACATCTCATAAAATATAGCTCATATACCTGTTTTGCTTCTTCCATATGAAAATAGACTCATCAAGATTCGATTCCATAATTTATTCATTATTTAATTCCATTTCTACTATTTTTAGTGATTTTTCAAAGTCAAACTACTGCTACTTACCGAAAACTGTTTTAGTACAAATATTGTTAACTAGTTTATAACATCTTTACTTCAATTCATTCAAACTCTATACATGCCATATAAATCTTTAAACATAAAACAAAAACTACCGAATTGATCTGAATAGTGTGCCCTGTTGTGTTGATCCGATCTACCCACTTCACTTCAAGTCAATCTACATAAAAATATTAAACACACACAAGTAAGCTTATTGAAGCTTAGTAAGCTCATAGGCATATAAACACAAATCATATCAAATATCGTACACAATCATATATCTATTAGTTTAACTATTTCATCCTCCAAATCACAATTTCATTAATAACTCATTGGAATAATTTCCATATGGCAACTCACAATTTAACTCCCTTAGGCCCATTTCTCATTTACTTCATTGTCAAATTAGGGAACAATAAGGAATTGAGTGCTTCATTATCACATTGCCATAGTAAACCATGGACTTTCACATTGATACGCATCACACATCAAGCCATAGCCTTGCCATGGTCTTACACGGTTCACATATCATACCAAGCCATATCCTGACATTGTCTTATACGGAATCACATTATCACATTATACCGATGCCATAGCCCGACTATGGTCTTATCTGAGTCACATTATCACATTGCACCGATGCCATAGCCCAGCTATGGTCTTAAACGGGCACACTTGTCACATATGTTTCAATCAACTCATTAGGGTCACGCAGAATAGAAGCACTCAAATCCATTGTTCCTACTAATTTGTACTTTTAGTTACACATTATTCATTAGTTAATGCAAATTGATAGTATTCATCAACAATAAAATACTTTAACAATCATAATATTTTCATATCAAAACATTGAACTTTGCCATATGAACTTACCTGGACTAATTTGTAAAAGTCGTAGAAATTGTGGACTATTCTTGAATTTTCTCCTTTCCACGATTCGATTCGTTTTCTTGATCTATAATTATAAAATCATTCCTTCATTAGCATCCATTTCAATTCTATTTCACTTCACAATTTATGCTGTTCAAATTTCGAAATTGCACTTTTACCCCAAAATTTACAATTTTCACAATTTAGTCCTTCTCAATTCACCCATCAATTGAACTAATTTTTCTCAATTAACACTTTATTTTATCATTATAAACTATTTCAAAACCTTTTATATTCTTAATTTCAACAGAAACCTTCA
Source organism: Gossypium arboreum (assembly GCF_025698485.1). Taxonomy (NCBI): domain Eukaryota; kingdom Viridiplantae; phylum Streptophyta; class Magnoliopsida; order Malvales; family Malvaceae; genus Gossypium; species Gossypium arboreum. The sequence continues at coordinate 1,317,010 of NC_069072.1, forward strand.
ATTCACAACTTTTCACAATTAGGTCCTAAATATCATTTCCTATCAAAATCACTTAATAAAACCACCTTAATATAAAATTAGAACTTAAATTTCATAATAATTCATCATAAAATTCCCTTATCCATCCAGGGTAACTTCCAATTTCACCCATAAAATCAAAAACTAATGAATTCTACAAGTGGACCTAATTGTAAAAGTCATAAAAACATAAAATTATCAAGAAAAGTAAGAATTAAACTCACATGATGTAAAATATGAAAACCAGCTTTCTCCAGACCTTCTATGGCGTTTTAGCTGAGAAAATATGAAGAAATGTCTAGATTTTTCAATTACATCATTATTTAACTATTAACTTTTATGCTATTTCCAATTTTGCCCTTGTTCACATTGTTTTCTTGCTTATTTCATACCCAAACCGTCCAGCCATTAACCTTTGGGTCTAATTGCTCTTTAAATCCATCTTTTAAATACTTAAGCTATTTACTCACAATTTAACAAATTTTGCGCTATTTTCAATTTAGTCCTTTTAATTAATTAGCCATCCAAACGTTAAAATTTTCTAACGAAACTTTAATACTCACTCAATGACACTCCATAAATATTTATAAAAATATTTATAGCTCGATTTTCAACTTTGAGGTCTCGATACCTCATTTTTGACCCGTTTGACCTAATAAATTCTTTTAATTCACTAATTTCACCATTTCACAAATTCTTCTAAATTCTTACTTGACTCATAAATATTAAATTACTATCTTTTTCAATCTTATTTTTCGAATTTAGTGATCTCAAATCACCATTTCCGACACCACTGAAAATTAGGCCGTTACACCCTAAGTGAAAAATTAGAGATGGTGATTACTGTAACTTCTATCAATCAGTATGGAAAATGACAATTCAAAACGCATCAATAAAATGGAATTTTATTTACTTCCAGAATTTCCTATCTTTAAATTAACTGTAAATGATCTACCTTGTTCTAAGTTATTCGGACTCTTCATTTTCATTAGAATACATGCATCCAACACATATTCAAACATGAGTACAAAATAGCATGATTCTCCAAATATATGAAAAAACTTAGAAAATGTATTCAACATTCAAGCACTAGTCCGAGTAACATAGACTATAATAATAAATAGTCTTATATCCCCTTATTGCAATCTTTTAGCCAAAGAGTTAAAGCTTCGTTCTTTTCTCAAGTAGGAATTAGTCTTTATATATAATAATGAATAGTCAAAATATGCAGAGAACACTTAACAAACATGCCATCAAATAAGTGGACTAAAAACAGGTTCATCTGCAAGGTCATCCATATATAGCAGCACACACCAGAAATTTAGTGAGCTGTCAAGCTGAATATTGTCTTCACCTCCATAGAACTATATGATTGGAGCACGGCTAGACAACAAGAAGGATAAAATGCAACTAGTTGGGTTCTGATGAGGACTAGTTGCAATCTGTAGGACACACTTAAGGTGCTCTTCACAAGGGTTTGTCTTACAAGATCCATACCTTATTAAAATCAACATGCTTGGTAAAGGTCACCCATGTTACATGTTTCCTGTCATTTTCTGATAGATTATATGTCTCTAAAGTAGGCACCGGCATAAATGGTGAAGTGGTACAACTCTCCTATTGTAAAGAAGAATTTTTCTGGCCCAGATCTTTCATTCCAGTCCTTGGTCGGTTTCTATTGCCATAAGCGATAGGCAAACTAATTTTTCAAAGCCTTTCCCGTGGAATTCTTGATAATGAGTTACAAGACAGCACCATGTGATCCTCCCCTAATGAAGCCATGTCTTTCTTATTAGTGATCAGACCCCAGAAATTTCCCCTTCACCACTCATTGAACATCGGAACATGATTTTTCTGTCTACCCCTTTCATCTATATATACAAAGAAGAATATGTTCATTGGCAACACCTATCTTCACATTCTCAAAGTACTACAGTTCTCTGAGACCTTCCTCTTCTTCCTTTTTAGAAGCATTCATCTATCAAAAACAACAATGGCTATCCGCCTGCCTCGTACCATTAGCTCTAAGAAAGTTCCCAAGGGCTACTTTGCAGTTTACGTTGGAGAAAACCAGAAGAGGTTCGTGATACCAGTGTCATTCTTGAACGAGCCTTTATTTCAAATTTTGCTTGGCATGTCAGAGCAAGAGTTCGGATATAGTCATCCAACCGGCGGTATCACAATTCCCTGCAACGAAGATATCTTTCTCGTTGTCACCTCTCGATTGAACTGACACAAATCAACCCATACATTTTTTTAAAGCAAACAAAACTAACACTATGTAAACACCTTTTTCCCATCCTTTTCTGCCTTGGGGAGCAAATACAAGTCTCCCTAAGTGGAAAGTTAGAGGTAGTTGGTACTGTAACTTCTATCAATCAGTACAAACGATGACAGTTCGAAACACATTGTTCATTTCAAATTTTATTTCTTTTCAGAGTTTCCCCTGTTATTGTTAGTTTCATCTTTATTTTTACTGTAAATGATCTACATTGTTCAAAATTTACTTCAACCAACATGCTAAGTTATATGGACTCTTCATTTTTCTTAAAGCATCTGTTCTAACGTCTAACACCTATATCCAACACATATTTGGATGTAAATATGAGAGTATGATCCTCCAAATATATAAAAGATTTTGACCTTGAAGAAAAGTGTCTTATCCCCAATTTTTAGTTGTGTTTCAACAGCAAAGAAAGAAAAAATCTTGCTCTTTTTTATATTTATTTTCTTAGTCAAGTCAACATAGAATGTCAAGGTAGTCCATATTTGCTTCCTTCTGGTCATTGTATAACACATTACATGTCTCAAGCTTGCCTTTAACATCAAGATAAAATCATTTGTAGTTGGACTCTTCATTTTCTTCAAAATACAAGTGTCTGGCACAAATTCAAACACCAATATAAAGTATATGATCCTCCAAATATAAGAAAAAAAACTTAGAAAAATTCGAGAACACCCGTATTCAATACTCAAGCTCAAGTCCTGGTAACATAGACTACAAGAATTCTTTTTTGCATATTAGTAAGGTTATTAAGTGATCAATTTTCTTTCATAAATTTCAAAGTAATTTTCTTAATGCAGATTTGACAAAGAATTAATACCTATGTCTCACTGTTCTTCAAAAGCCAGAAATCAATTTTTAACTATGTAGACAAAGTGACTTGAACTTATATATGCAGAGAACTCAACAATATCAGAAATGTGGATTAAAAACAGATTCATCTGCATGGTTATTCATATATATATATATATATATATAGCACCACATACCAGAAAATTTTGGTTAGCTGTCAAGGCTTAATATTGTAATGGAGCAACTTGATTGTAGCATGGCATAGACAACAACCAGGATAAAATGCAACCAATTGGGGTTCCGATGAGGACTAGTTGTAGCATGTCCACACGCTTAAGGCGCTCTTCAGAAGGGCTTGTCTTACAAGTTACTCACCAAAGGAAGACATGAGTGTAATAGGAGAGGTCAAGGTCACCCATGTTATATGTTTCCTGTCATTGTCTGATAGATTATATGTCTCAAATTTAGCCTGAAATAAACGGCAAAGTAGTCTGTCCTTAGTCGGTTATTCTTTCAAGTCTTAGCCATGGAATTCTTTATCATACTTTGGAAGACAACACCATGTGATTCCCCATGAACCCATGTCTTTCTCATTACGGATCAGACCAATTGCACCTTCACCACTCATTCCATATTCCCCACTTAATAGTAGATGAACATGATTTCCTCTCTGCCCCTTACATCTATATATACAAGGAAGATTAAGTTCATTGCCAACACCTACCTTCAAAATTCTCAAGCTTGCTTCCCCAAGTTATCTGAAATCTTCCCTCTTCTTCCTTTTTCAAAGCATACATCTACCGGAAAACAACAATGGCTATCCGCTTGCCTCGTATCGTTAGCTCTAAGAAAGTTCCCAAGGGCTACTTTGCGGTTTATGTCGGAGAAAACCAGAAGAGGTTCGTGATACCGGTGTCGTTCTTGAACCAGACTTTATTTCAAGATTTGCTAGGCAAGTCAGAAGAAGAGTTTGGATATAGTCATCCTACTGGCGGTCTCACAATTCCTTGCAATGAAGGCATCTTTCTCGATGTTACCTCTCGATTGAACTGACTTGTTAGAGATTTAACACAAATCAGCCGATACATTTTTGTAAAGAAAACATCACTAACACTATGTAGACACTTTTTTCCCATCCTTTTTTGCCTGGAGGAGCAAATAATAAGTCTCCCTAAGTGGAAAATTACAGATGGTGATCAATGTAACTTAGATTAACCAGCATGGAAAATTACAGTTCCAAACACATAATTCATTTGAAATTTTATTTCTTTTCACAATCTCCTATGGTCCAAAATTGCATGTTCAAGCCAAGCTCAAAGAACCACATACGCCGGTTATCTACGAAAACTTCGTTTTAAGCAACCACTCTAAAGAAATGACATTCAACAAATCCAGAGCTAATGTCTGCAACCTCGAGCTCTCGATCATGCCGGTCTATTATTTCTGCAACTACATATCCATATTTGACTCTCATTTTTTTAGTCCTTTCCAATTGTAGGACACTGTTTGTCAACAAGCAGACAACAGTATGATTTTTAATCCTTAAATATAATTTTAATTAACAAAAAAATCAATGCAAGGGAAAATGCATATTTATTAACATAAAATAAAAATAATTCATACAATTTTAAACTTGAAATTACAAAGATAAATAAATTTTTTATAAAAATAAGATCTCTTCAAAATTAATAGAAAATTTTTCCTTTTCATTACTAAAAATAATAATGGGAATTGCTACATATTTTGATAGTTAATGAGCCTAGTGTTCATGGGTTAGGTTAGTATTACTGATCACATGACTAAATATACTAATACAGGCAGTTTTTTGATACATTTATTTAGAACCCCATTGGCTCCGGTTATGAACTTGTTGGGGAGAGATCACAACATATCTATTTACTTTTGATTATGGTTTTATCTAATGTAATCGCTAATGATATCCTTTTCTACCAAAAGAAAAATATTATATATAATTATGTTAATATTTTTAATGTTTACATTATATTATTATATGTTGCTATAAATTAATTTGTATGTGTTATAAATTACATAACATATAAAAAATAACATAATGTAAAACACTACAAACTTAAAGAAGGGTCACGCTAAGTCAAGTTTGGGCTCAATTTATATTTTAAATGAGCCTAACTTTTGGCTCAAGCTCATTTTTCGGTCTCGATATTTCGATCAAATTTTGGAGCCTTCAGACCTAGGCGAGTAGTTTGGACCATGAACAAGTCTATACGAACCTATATGCACTTATATTTATATTTAATGATCTTTTAAAATTATTCATTACTTTATTGATGATATGTTTTTTAAAATTACATATTTATTATTAATCAATTGCCTTGAATGATTAAAATGATACATGCATTTAGAGAAGGTAACCGAGTAATCGATGAATTACCAGTATTAGCATTTTCAAGACCTCTGAACATAGCTATATGCAACCCCCATATGAAATTCTTCAAAACTTGCATGATGATTTCTCTTAAATGACTTGACCCACCTAATCTAGTTATGATTTTTTCCTTCTTCATGTACTAAAAAAATACATAATTATTAGTAAACATAACCATCAAATAATCTCAGACCGAAATCATTATATTAGATTTCAAATCTTCAATAAAGCAAAAAGGTTCTTCCCCTTGTAGTCTCTTACTAAAACCAGTCCTTATGATGATGCTCTCTTGTTGTAGGTTGTACATGAAAATGGGGTCATCAATTTGGCCTTTAAAAGGGGTCCTTGCCTTTACTGTCAAATCTCATTTCAATATAAATTCCATTGCCATTATCATGTTGGCTTTGCGAATAAACCAGGTACAGCCCCTATATATGTGGTAAAGTATTTGGAAGATACTTGTATTATAAGGATTATATTAAAATAATCCCTATACTATTAAAAAATTAAATAAGTCTAATGTATTAAAAATATCTTAAAAATTATTTGTTTTAGTTCAATTCTAAACAAAGAAAAAGTCTTTTACAAAATTATAAAACCTTTAAAAATCTCAACTTTATTAAACCGTAAATATTAACTTTATTACAATTTAATCTTATTTAATTATTTTTAATAATATACTAATTAAACTAATCCATTTAACAATAAAAAACTAATTTAATATAATCCCTATAATAAAGAGATCTCTTAACAACTTCTATATATATATATAAATATCCTCTAATTTCAAAAATATTGTTAATATTCTTTGTTATAGTGGGTCCAAAAATCTAGCAACTTGCAGAGAGACCTTTCCTCATATACTTTCATTTCAAGTATTTAGCTTAACTTCCTAGAACACAATCATGAATCTTAACTAACAAATCCTATGAACTCAAATGCTTGATTCTATATGGATAAGGTTAGCAATGTAGTAGATATATGGTCAGATTCACCCAATAATCTATTATTAGATTTTTACCTTTTTAATAATTATATATATAAATATAAAATGATAATTTCATACAGCAGGTGGGTGGAACGATGCAAACATTAATAACTCCATATCCATTCTCTTAAAAAAATACATCTCACCCCATCATGTATCCATTTTTCAAAAAAAAGGAAAGTTGTCTTGAAATAAATAAGTTCAAAATTTATTGAGCGATTCAACTTTTGTCATTCCTGTATATAAATGTAAATAACACAATGTTACTTAAACTCTGGGTGTAATACGAGTATCTTCAAAAAAAATTTATGATTATCATGTATTTGAAAGTATATTGTTGAGTGTTTTTTGTGAGTCTGTCTCTCATAAAGGCTAATTTTTTTATTTATATGACACAGTCCCTAGATATGACATATTAAGTAGGCCCTATGCATGCTACACGTATCTTATTTTAAGGTCAACACATGCCCCTAAATATAGATTTGCTTGTATCATGTGAACTCTCACTACTATAATAAAGAGAATCGGATTATCCTAATTGAGTAACAGGCCATAACACTTCTTTAGCAAGATCACATCTTGTACATATATCTAAATACGTATCATACTTAAATATCAAGCACGTATATAAATTAGTTCAACTGTTCAAGTAGTAAAAAGAAAGCAGGTGGTAAAAAGGACAAAACATGACTTAGGGAACTGATGATGTTTTACAATTTTGAGGTACTGTTAAAAGATTCCAAAAGATGGCAGTTTACAGTTTTTTGGGTTATGGTTGAAAAAATAATAATAAAACTATGGTTTTTTTTTATTTTTCGGTTTAAAAGCAGTTGGGAAATGCTCTCACGGGACTTTACTATGTTGCCTTTTCAGGAGAGCGTAGGGGTGTTAGAGTAACATAGCCTTCACGTAGCGGTCAAATTAGGCATAATAACAAATTTGACCCCTAATATTTATTATTTTTGTCGTTTTAGTCTTAACTTTTTCTTATCATTTTAATCCTCGACTTTCAAATTTCAGTCAAAATGCTTTTTGTTGAAAAGAAAAGTTGATTGGTTTATTTATTTTCTACTATATCAAAGTGGTAACTCGCATAGTAATCCTCGTATAATTCATTATTAATATAGATAATTTTCGAACTTCTATTATGAAATTTTTTTATTGACCCAAATGATTAGTTTTTGAAAGTTTGGATCTAAAGTGATCCAAAAATAAAAAAGAAAAAATTGGGGTAAAAGTGAAAAAATATAAGTATTAGGAACTAAATTTATCGTTATGCTATCAAATTATAAAGAAAGCCTTTATGTTATGGATTTTTGCAAATTTAATCTCTTTATAATAATTTGATCTTTTTAGTCTTTTACTTTTTAAATATGTCATTTTAATCTCTCTTTTTCAGAAATTCTCATTAAATCCTTAGAATTTGTGAAAAGTTCAATCAAACCCTTCAAAGTTTCTTAAAAATTCTCATTAAACTTCCAAAATTTAAAAAAAAAATTAAACTACTTAAATTTATTTAAAATTTTTAATTAAATCCCCGAAACTTAATACGAAAATCCACCAGTGTACCCAGAAAACACAATGCCTCCCAACCTCTCATGGCTCAACAGAGCACATTATTTAGGTGATCAATGGTGGGCCTTTGTTATTATTTCTTTTTCATCCAATATTTTCCCCACCCAATATCATTCACAGAACATGCAAATGTGTCCTTCATGTAGATGGTGACCTTATGGGAACTAAATTGATCACTTTTTTTCTTTTTTCGTTCTTTGTTTTCGCCGTAAATCATGCGTTATAATCTCAAAAAAGAAATGCTTTATATCTGTACTATGAATTTGAGTTTTGGTCTTTCATTTCAGCTGATTTAAAGAAGATTTGGAATAAATTGAGGAATTGACCTATAATATTATTATTATTATTATTATTATTATTATTATTATTATTATTATTATTATTGCATTACAGTTGGCCTCACCTTTTAAAACCAAATAATGTACTAATATTTTTGTGTCTTGTGGTCTGAGAAAAAACAAAAAGAGAAGACAGATGAAGATGAAAATGTGAAGGACATTGCCGTATTAGAGATTAAATCTTACGCCTTTTTGGAGCACTTTATGAGCCTTAGAACATGGAGATAATAGCTTCTTCTTTTTTTCCAAAATGGAATCAAAAAGAGTATCAGATAGTGGCGGAGTCAGAAATTTTTTAAGAATTAAATTATATATTTTTACGATAATAAAAATGTAATTTTATCATTTCAACAGTTTATATCTTTATAAATTTTAAAGGATTAAATCAAATTTTTATCTTTTTAGGGGGTTAAATTACAATTTCACCATTACTAATTTAAAATTTTATAAATTATAAAGGACTTAAATTAAAACAATTTCATTCTAGGGGGGCCAGGCCCCTGCCAACCCCGTGGCTCTACCACTGGCGGCAACGGAATGTGACATTAAATCTTGGAAGTGTTTACTTAATATTTTCAAAAACTTAGGGGGTTTAATTAACATTTTAAAAGATTTCGAGAAGATTAATAAGATTTTTCAAAATTTTTGGAGGGTCTAATTAAAATTTTTAAAATTTTTGAAAGGCTCTATTAGAATTTCTAAAAGTTTTGAAGGGACCTAATTAAAATTTTCAAATATTTTAAAGGACATCACGAAAACTTTCCAAAATTTTGGATAGCTTAACGAGCATTATGAACATGGAGAAAAAGCTTCTTCTTTTTTTACCTTGAAATGGAACCAGATCAGGCCAAGGAATATTCAAGTGGTGTACATTTGAAGTGTAACAATTATTTTTGGTTAAATATGTTGTCGGTCCCTTTACAATGCTCAATTTTGAAATTTAGTTTTTGCCTTTAATTTGACATAATTTTGTACATCTATTTTTATAATATCATTAGTTAATTCAAATAGTGAACACTATTAAATTACTGCGGTTAAAATGTTGACGTAACACTCCTTTCAACTTATCATGCTAACATGATGCCATTAACTATTGAGGTTAAAATTCACAACTATGTTTTAAGTAAAATAATTAAAAGTATTAACTATTTAGACTAACTAATGATACTATAAAGGTAAAAGGGTCAAATTATGTCAAATTAAAGTATATAAACTATATCATCAATTTAAGTATACTAAAAGGATCAAAATCATAAATTGACCCAAGCTTTTCCTTATTCTGATGGTGGAGATCTCCGCTGGACCATATGCAATTGAAAACACATCTCTGCTTTGGAACTTACTTTCTCAGCACCCAACACTGCTCTAATGGATAATAATGAAAAAAAAAAAAACCGAAACTTCATTTCCTATTCATTCTATATTCACCATAATCGAGTATTATTTAAATAGAATCAAACTGATTAGTTGGATCAAAAATTAATTAATATTTTGATTTAAAAAGTGACTTTGAACTGGTTAGATTAAGAATCGATACAATAAACTAGTTAAATTAACGATTTAACTAGTTAAACTGAATTTTTTAAATTTTTAATTAAACTGATAAACTAATGACTTGATCGATTTAACCATCATTTCGATTAGAAAACATTTTCATAATACACCATTGCATTTATTTTTAAAAGTTTATAAAATGTGGTTATGAATTTTTACATCGAGTCTAATTATAAATTGGGAATGGAATTACATAAACAGCACTTAGAACCCTAATCATTGGGATGCTAACACAAGATCTTGTTCCCTTATGTTTTTGGCAATAATTAATTTTAATAATTAGTTTTATTAGTTTCCAGAGCGAATGGTAATGGTGGCCAATGGGGTCTTACCTCCCCAAATTTTTGAGAATTTTTATTTAAATCCTCTCAATTTTTTGAAATTTTTACTATATTTTATTTTTTAAAAAGTTTAATTAAGCTGTCCTAAAAATTTTGGGAAATTATTATTAATTTCACAAAATTTTAAAAAGAAATTTGACCCCAATTTTTTTTAAAAAAAATTCTCATTGAACTCCTAATATTTTTAAAAAATTTTACCGCAGATTAGTTTACATAGTTTGGTGTTGCAGCTGAAATAAACTGCAATATTAGATGTGATTGAAGAGGGCAAAAGTACCATGAAGCCTATATACTAAGAGTCGGATTGTATTTTATCCATTTTTCTCAAAAAGCGAGTAAATTAGTTTATATACATTAGATCAAAGAGCAAATTGATCCTTTTATTAAAAATTTCATTTATTTTTACTGTTAAAAACCAGCCCTATACGTCAAAATGAGGTACATGTGGGACATCATATGTAACTATTTGATTATTCTATCAACTATACTAGTTTTTAACAGTAGAAATTGGTGAATGTTTTCACAAAAAGGGTCAGATTGCTCTTTAATCTAACATACAAGGACAAACTTACTCATTTTTTAAGTAAAATGGGCAAAATATAATCTAACCCTTAGTACAGATATTTCCATGGTACTTTTACCGATCAACAATATAGATATATTTTAAGTAAATTTTGTCTAATGTATATAACTATTAGGTATTAGAAACAATATAAGATAAAACTACAAAGATATATATATACATGAGGAGGAACTCACTTAAATCGTGTAAAATTAAAGTCTTTTTACATAATTTTATAATTTTTATACGATTAATATTTTAAAAATCTAACTGTCATATTTTATACTCATTCATGTAGATTAAATACGTCAAATTTGACATAAATTAAATATTTTAACTATTCATTTTATATGAAAACATCTTCAACCATTAAATATATATTATTATAAATAAATTTTAGATCTATACGATGAAGATATCGGATCGATTAAAAATTTACATGCATGATAAATATAAATATTATAATAAATTTAATAATTAATTAATATAAAAATAATATAAAATCTATTTAGTTTTCCACCAAATGATCCCTCCCCGAATATATAAATGTGTGTCATAGGCTCTGCAATAAACAATGGCAAAACCCCAGAAATTGCAGATAATTTCAGAGAGAGAAAGGGTTTTTCTTTTTGCATTTTTCAAATGAAATATGACTAACTGAAACTGACCATGAAAAAGAACAAGAAAAATGCAACTGTGGTCAAAACCTGCAAATCCAACAGTAAAAGAAAACACACACACACATGGGTTTCTGCAAACCCCAAAAAAAAGCCTTGAAGACATGCTTTCATGAAGTGTTTTGTGTGTGTGTGTTTTTTTTCCTCTCAAATAAGAAAATTTATAAAATATAGTAGAAATTCTTGTAATAAAAATTAAATTTTATTTTGTTCCCTTTACTCAAAAGATAAGTAAATCAAACCGATAATTTTATTAAAATTTTATCTATTTTTATTGTTAAAATTGACGTGTCATATGTACTTTATTTTGATGTACATAGATCGATTTTAACGAGAATAATAAATTTACTTTTTATTTAATATATAAGAATTAATTTATTCATATTTTGAATAAAATGAGCAAAATACAATTTAACTCCTAATAAAATGGGCTAAATTAGCTTAATATGCTGGAAAAAAATTAATTGGCCAAATAGGACGATTTTTTTTTTAATTAGAGAAATAGGTTAATTTTTGGAGAGAGTGAGTGAAACTGCACCCAACTAGACGAGCTTTCTTACTGACATGTCAGGAAAAGAGAGCCCAATTGAACACGTTTTTAATTACAAAGAAAACACATCTAATTCGACGAACTTTCTTATTAATATGTCAAGAAAAAATAACCAACTGGATGCATTTTCTAATAGTTATAAAAAAACGCGTCTAATTAGGTATACTTTTCCTGACATAACAATAGACTAAGCGTGTTTTCACACTCTCTTAAAAATAATATATTTCTTTAAATTTTTAAAAAAATTACTCTGTTTCTTTTTTTTGGACATATATATGACTAAATTAACCATAAAATAGACTATAATACTTTAACCCCAAAAAAAATCACAAGACAAAATAATCACAAAAGTCCAGAGCCAACAAAAAAAAAAACTGTCGTACTTTACAGTAAAAAGTCATCATCGGTCCGTGATTTAAGGTAGAAGAAAGAGAAAGAAATAAATTAAAGATTAAAACAGGTTATAATAAGTTAATTAAAATTTTCGTTTTATTTTTAAAAGTAGAGTAAAAAACAAGTTAAAAACCAACTTAATTAGTGGTAATTAATAATAATATAATTTCACCTAAGAGTAGTTGAATGTCGTGTAAGAGAATCTAGTTCTGTTTTTGTAACTATTAACAGGGAGACCTAGGAATTAGGATACTAAACAAAGACACATGCAACGTTATACTGTATTACGACTGTTCAGTATCTTTATTGACCTTAGCGTATTTTTTTTTTTCCTATAAAATGTAAACATGTTTTGTTGTATAAACTGAGGGAGTCACTATTTCACTTTTTAAGTTAATGTATTATTTAATATCTGAATTTGATTTTGATATTTAATTTAGTTAATTTCTTTAGAGAAGATTGGAATTAGATTGTAATATTCATGATAATAAAATGTAATTTTATTATTTTAATACTCTATTTTTTATAATTTTAAATAATTAAATTAAATTTTGTTATTTTTAGAGGTTAAAATATAATTTTATCTTTATTAATTTAAAATTTTAAAATACTTAAATAAAAATTTTTCATTTTAAGGGGGTCAGTGGCCCTGTCAGCCCCCTAGCTATGCCCTTGATTTGGCTTTTAAGTTCGATTTTAATTTTCATTTTGGTATTTGAATTTTTTGAATTTGATACTTAATTTTTTTGTCTTAATTAAGTATTTGAGTTTGACTTCAATGTTTAATTTGATACACCGAATTTTTGGTATCTGATTTTGTTAATAGAATAAATTTAGTATTAACGGTGGACTTGTTTAATTTTACATTTAGTTTGTCACATAATAGCCCGATGGATGAGGTTTAGTTTAGGTTTTAGGGTTGATTTGATGAAAGTTAATTGCTGATATTATTTTTAATTATGTATTTTTATTAAATCAACTTCAAAATTGAATTAAACATTAAAAAGTTAACATTGTTATTTTCAAATACCAAAATGTGTAATTTCTGTCAAATATAAGTACCACATTAAAAAAAATATCAAATTCAAATACCAAATTATGCATGGGTAAACTACATTGGTAGTCACTCAACTATTAGTGAATTTCTTTTTTGGTCATCCAATTATGAAAAGTTACAAAATAGTCACCCGAGTAATCAATTTGGGGGGTCACCATGAAAAGATAACTTGACAGCTTTTAAAATTGACAAAATAACAACTTTAACTCTCAACATTTATATATTATCTCAAAGTGGTCCCTTTTTTTTTTGCAATTTTACTTTTATTTGTATCATCAAGGGTTAATTATAAAAGAATGAGAAAATATGAAAATTATTATTTTGAATTTTTCGTATATTTTAGTTCAAATTTAATTGATAGATTTGTTTTTTTAGTTGGAAGGGTATAGAGAAAAGCAAAATTGAAGAAAAAATAACTAAATTACATAATGTGTTGAGGGTTAAATTTGTTAGAATCAAGGCTAAATTGATATAATATAAAATTATTAAGGGTTAATTTTAAAAGCTATCATTGATGATTTAATCGTTGGCGATAAAAATTTAAATAATTGAATGGCTAAAAAATAAATTTACCAATAATTAATTGATTAAAGGAATAACTTATAAAAAAAAACTTACTCGAAATCTGAAAAGCCGACCCGACCCGACGGTTACCATCACCTCCCAACTCTCATCATAAATAAATACCCCTTTCTCCATCCTCTCTCACCCTCCCGCACTCCACAACCACTAAGCCTTCATTTTTTTTTTTATTTTCTCCTTCTTTCACCAAACAAAAACAACAATGGCGATCAGAAAATCATCCAAGCTACCACAAACCGCCGTCCTCAAACAAATCCTCAAACGATGTTCGAGTTTAGGCAAGAAACAACACGGCGGTGGCTACGACGACGTTGGTCTCACCCCTCCCTTAGACGTACCCAAAGGTCACTTCGCCGTTTACGTCGGCGAAAACAGGAGCAGGTACATTGTACCCATCTCGTTCTTGACTCACCCCGAGTTCCAATGCTTACTCCGACGAGCCGAAGAAGAGTTCGGGTTCGATCACGATATGGGACTCACTATCCCTTGTGAAGAAGTCGTTTTTCGATCACTTACCTCCACGCTCCGATGAAGTTGAAAAGTATAGCACGGCGGCATCGTCATTGTACGGCGCTAAGCTTTTTTTTTTTAACATCGATTTTTCTGTTTTTTTTTATGATATTCTGAACCCATTAATTTGGGTTTTTTTTTTAATGTTTGTTTAGTGATTAGGGAATCTAACTTTGAGCCCATGAAACTATGAAATTTTTTTCTGGGTTTTAAATAATTTGTACAAACCTTTGTTTCCTCACGGTTTGCATTACTGTGAGAGATGTTGAAATGTTAAGGAAAGCAATGTTGTCTCCTCCGTTTTTTTTTTTAAATTTGGGTTAATATAACTTTTACTCCCTAAAATTTGTAATTAGGTTCATTTTGGTACTCATATTTTTCTTTTTGTCTATTTTAATTCTTGACCTTTATAATTAGACCCATTTTGGCTATTAGATTTGGGTTGAAGTGGCATTTTGATATTGCAATGTTTAGAGATTAAAATAGAGGTGAGTATTTAGTACAGCTGCAGCAGGGTTGGTCTCAAAAAATTCCTTTAAAATAGATATAATTGTCAAATTCAAATAATAGACAAAAAATTTAAATATTAAAATGGATCTAATCATAAATTTCAAGGATTAAAAGTTATATTAATCCTTTTAAAATTTTTATTAGGGTTAAATTACTATTTTAGATTTAAACAAAATAACTATTATTTTCATATGAGAGCTTGAAAATGCCTAGTTCGAAGGTTAACTTAGATATATAAAAGTTTAAATTTTAATATGAGAATAATTGTGAAGTTCAAATATTAAAGTAGAATAAAAAAAAAGCTTATGCCGAAGCTTCAAAAAGCATATTAAATTTTTTATTACGAGATTTTAATTATATTGGTCCGTTACTAAATTCGTAATCCAACTCGACTGAACTCATAAACAAAGGACAAAATTATATTTGCAATGTTTTCTTTATTTACATGATTCAAATTAATTCGAGTGTTAAAAAAGAATATTAAACTCTTTTTATCACTAAATTTAATAAATATTTTCTGTATATTAAAACCTAAAATGATATTTTGTATATATAAATTAAAATATCAAATATGTCAAAATATATATATTAACAACCTTTTACTTTAGCCAAATGTAGTGCTGGTCATGTAAGGAAAACATTCGAACGTGGATAAACAGGAGCATGGTTTTCTTTTGTCTAACAACTCTAATAATTTTTTGGGGTTATTATTACGGATAATATAATTTTTGGTCCTTGAATTTAGTAATTAAGTTCATTTTTGGATCTGAATTTTTTTTTCAAATTGGTCCTTAAACTTGACAACTACATCTATTTTGGTCCCTAAACTTAGATTCTGTCAAGATTTGATGATGTGACCGGTGTTACTAGAATAGCACCAGATTGGACGAATCAAGAATTGATCGATATAATGGTCTAAACAAATGGGTTGAACTGATTGACTCGAAAATTGTTTAAAATTAGTAAAAATCGAAAGTTGAACCGGTTTAATAAAAATTTTATTTTTATTTTTTAAAATTTTAAAAAAATATATGAATTTTTAATTATTTATTTAATTATCGTTAGTCTGGCAATCAAACCAATTGAACTAGTTGAATCAGAAATTAATGGTTAGACCTATTCGACAACCGATCTAATTATTGAAACATTGAAGTGACATTCCGAGATTGTATCACATCATCATGATAAAATACTTTTTTTTTTATAGTGGAATGGTGTTCTTAAGAAAAATTAACGTCATCGTTTTGATTGAAATACGAACTTATGAAATTATAACAAGTAAATGTGGTATTCAAATTATATATATATATATGACCGTGTAACACTTTAATAAAAAAGTTAACTGTATTAACTATTTGAACTAAATTATGTTAAAATTCAAAGTATAGAGATTAAATCTAAAATTTAAGCACATTAGAGGGACCGAAACTAAAACATTTTGAACTCTGGGATCACTTTAGAATCTGAACCATTGGGGACATATTGTACAATTAACCCAAAACTAACCCATCTTGTAAACTACATAGACAACCTCTCACCTGCACAAAAAACAAATTCTCACAACAGAGTACATTATAATTTGGTCATTGGTGGTATAATTTAACTCGACCGGGACCATATGATCAAACCATTAGAGCCATATATATTTCTTTGGTAAATTAATATTTAGTCCTGAATTTAGCAATTTTTTCCATCTTAGTCCCTTAATTTCTGGGTCCACATTAATCCAGGAACCAAGGGCAATGCCAAAAATCATTTTAGAGGAGCTGGATTTAAATTATAATTTTTTTAGAGATAAAAATGTAATTTCATCATTCTATTAACATAAAATTTTATAATTTTTAAAGGGATTAAATTATAAACTTTTCATTTTTGGAGAGCCCGTAGTTGAATTTTAAATTTTAAGAGGAGTTCAATACAATTTTACCATTGAATTAACTTAAAATTTTATAATTTCTAAATTAACTAAAGGAACAATTTTTCATTTGTCAAGAACTGATTGATTTTCCTGATATGATATTTCAATTTAGATTCTATAAACTTAAGATGACATACC
Organism: Gossypium arboreum; assembly: GCF_025698485.1. NCBI lineage: Eukaryota > Viridiplantae > Streptophyta > Magnoliopsida > Malvales > Malvaceae > Gossypium > Gossypium arboreum. The sequence goes on from NC_069072.1 coordinate 1,334,201, forward strand.
AGTATGATACTTGATTTTTTAAAAATATTTTTTTATAATTTTAACAAAATTCTAGTATTTTTTTATATTTTATATAATTTTATTTAATTTTTTAGGTTAAATATGACACAGTGACACATTATTATATATTAATGGAATTTTTAAGTTCTTGAATAAATGCGTATCAAGAAAAAATTCAAGGATTAAATTGGAAAATATTACCAAATTAAAGGACTAAATATTACATTTACCTTTATTTACTTGAATTGCCTTTTCTTTTGGTTAAAATGCTTGAAAGTTCCTGTATTATAGTGAATGGATCAAATTAATCCTTCTATTATTGAATGAATCAATTTAGTCTCTATACTACTAAAAAGAATCAAATAAGTCCAAATCGTAACAAAATTAACACTTATTGTGTAAAAACTGTCTCGAATTTTTTTAATTGCAATTCAATTCCAAATAAAATATTTCAATTATAGAACCATAAGAACTTTAAAATGTTAATTTATTAAATAGTAAAGATATTTTTAAAACAACATATGTTATCTCTATTCAAATTTATTTATCGTATTCTCGAAAGGAAAAAACTCTATTTAAATTTCGCATTATTTGATTCTTTTTAACAATATAATGACTAAATTGATTCATTTAATAATAAAGGACTAATTTGATCACAACTCTATAATAAAAGTACCTTTCAAGTACATTCACCTTTTTTTTTTTTTTTTTCTTTTCCATACATGGACCAGTAAGGAAGCAAAGGCTGCCACTGATTAAACTGGTCCTCTAAGTATCCCCATTTTCTTTTAATGCAATAATCTTTTTTGCCCGTTGTAATTGCAGCCACGAAATTGTCACATTGACATCCACAGGCTCATCTTCTTCAAATATGTCTATGCATGTTCAGCAATTTCTTCATCAACCATAACAATTATATATATATATATATATATGGAGTGTGACTCGCATTTCAGATAAAATAGAGTTGACGTCGTGATGAGGAAGAGTCGTCGTGCCAACGACGAGACTATGATGTACAGGCGAGAAATAACACCACGTCCCGATAAGCCGATAGTAATGTCACGACGTGGCGACATGTTCCTCACTTAACTGAGTTTCTTCTCTCAGTTATATTTGTACACGAATTCTAGATAGTTAAGAATAACAACAACAAAATTAAGAGAAATTGTGAAAATTTTGAAGAATCTTTATATTTCGGATTCAAGATTTATTTGTTTCTCCATCTTATACTCTTCTTTTGATTTTTTTGTTATTTTAGTGAAGTTTTATTTATTCGTAATTTTTTATTCTCTTCAAAAGGATTTTTCATGTAAATATTTATGTTCAATTTTTTTAAATTTTCTTTCATGTCGATTGCATAATTCAAGTTGAACCTATATGTATATAAAGCTGAAACAAAATCCATCTCAGAAAAAAAAAATCTTTCAAAGTTTCAACCCCACCATTATTATTGCTTTGGTTGTGTTGTTGTTTCAAGCTCTTCTTGCCCATGCTCCTCTCCCTCTCTCATTGCTCTCACACTAGTCCTATTTGAAAAATATTAAATAAATGGAAGAGTTAAAAAGAATCTTGCAGGTTATTCTTGTTTCAGATTTATTGGAATATATGGTAAAAGTGCTATAAATGTTGTTATATTACGAATCAAATTGTATTTTATTTTTTTATTCAAAAAAATTAATAAAATAGTCTATATGGGTTAGATCAATGAGCAAATTGGTTATTTTTGTTAAAAATTTTATCCATTTATATAGTTAAAAATTAGGCTAACTGATAGAATAACCAAATAGTAACACGTGGCATACTATTTGTACCTCATACTGATATATAAAGATCGGTTTTTAACAACAAAATGGATGGAAATTTTAATAAAAAGATTAATTTGCTTTTTTATCTAACTTACAGGGACTAATTTACTCATTTTTTAATAAAAGAAGCAAATGCAATCTGACTTTTAATATAATGACCTCAATGATATTTTTACCATATATAATTGTATTTTTCAGATATGCCTCGTTAGCTTGTTACATAAAGGTAAAAGTGACATGGAGAGCCTTGTATTTTGTCTTTTTTATTTAAAAATAATTAAATTAATCCTTATACATTAGATCAAAGAGTAAATTAGTCATTTTGTTAAAAATTTCGTTCATTTACACTATTAAGTAATGAGATATTACAAGTAAAAAATTTCATCAATTTCACAATTAATTAAAATTTCCATCCATTCTAATTTTAATTAGTCTCTCTATGACAGTATGAGATACACGTGACATGTTGAGTGTCATTGTCTAATTACTCTATTAGTCACGTCAATACTTAATAGAATTACCAATGTACTCTTTAATTTAATGTACTAAAATTAATTTACTTATTTTTAATATAATAAATAAAATGTAATTTAATTCTTAATATAAGTACTTTCATTAAAATTTTGCCATAAGATAAGCATAATTATTAAAAAATGTATTATTTTTTAAGATGTAGTGTGCAACTGCAATTGATAAACTGTCTGCTGGCTGCTGGCTGCTGGCTGCTACAATCATATTTGTTTTAGGTAATTAAAATTATTTAAACAAAATTATTAAAAAAAAAGGAATAATTAAAGCACCTAATAAATTAAGATGGGGGACAGAAGTGACATGTACGTACCAATAGGTAAGATTAATGAAAAAAAACAGGTCATGTCTTTCACATCATTTACAGAAGAAAAAAAATGAGTTGGAATTTCAAAAAAAAAAAGAAAAGAAAAAAAGACAGTCTCCAGTCAAGTTGGCTGCATGGTTCTTCTGCATATTGTCTCCCATGTTTGTACGTAAATTCATGGAAGGAGCCTTTGTCACTTCAAATCTCACTCTATGCCCTTTTTGTTGCTTCTTTTTTTTCATTAATGTTTCTTCATAGTGTTAGAATTGGTCAAATTATGCTATTACATCCTTTATTTTGCATAAATTGCATGGGGTGTGCTTCTCAGTTATCAGACATATTATAGGCACCTTAAACGAGCAATTGAAAAAGAGCCAAAACAGGACTGATGTCGAACGACGCGACAAAATCCCAACTTAAGGCAAGGGCGACGTGTGACGAACATGCATGGGACGTCACGATGACGTGACGTATTCTCCACTTAAGCAGTCGCGGTTTTTACTCCAAGTAAGACTTTTCTTCTAGTCGAATTCTAATTATTCTAGGAATATTTTAGTATGATTAGAACTTTAATCTAAGCCTATTTAAATAGGGTCATTGTATCCCTGTTTTGATATGTCAATTAACAAGGGTTTTTCTTAGAGGGCAACAAGATGTAATTGTATATGAGTTTTGGTGAGAGTTTTGTGGTAATTATGGAGAGTATTTTGTACCCATTTTGTGAGTGGCCTATGAGATTTAGGGTTTTGTTTACCGGTTTACTTTTTGGGGTTAGAGCTTTGTATTCAAGGTTTTGGATAATGTACAAGTTGTACAATTAATTTTATTTTCTCCATATTGTACTAATTCGTTTGTTTACTCGTTTAGTAAAAAGCCCAAGCCTCCTTTGCCAGTAGTTTTTATTCTCTTCGGAGGAGCTTTCCACATAAATATTTAGTACATGTATTTTAATTGGTTAAATTACATCCAAAGTCACTTAACTGTTAGTAAATTTACGTTTTAGTTACTTGACTTTAAAAAGTTAAAATTTGATCATTGAACTATTCAAAAGCTTTTATTTAAGTCACTAGACTGTAAGTTATTTTTTAAAGTTTAGCTAGCAAGCTCCAAGCGGCGATTGGTATGGTGGATCAATTCCCATTTACGAGTAAAAGAATTTTTTTTGGGATTTTGGTTCATTGATTCACGAAGCTAAAAAAAAAAGTGACCCGTAGAAGAAAAAGGGAAGAAAATCTTTCAATCAGTGGAAACCGTGTGAATGGAGAAGGCCATATAACAGTGATTTTAACTACTCAATGTCTTAAATGAAAACATTTGAATATCTTAATGACTTTACTATCGATATTTCCCTTGATCTCTATCAGGCATTCATACCCTTTTTTTCATCCTTTCTAATATATTTTATTTAGAGCTCACCGTATTTATCTAAGAGGTCCCTCTATTAATAAATAAATTAATTTAGTCCTTATACTATTAAAACATTAAATAATATTATTTTTTAATAAATTACATGGAAATTATATTTTCATTTGCGTTCAACTTCAAACAAAAAATTTCATTTGCATAACTATTAAAATTTAAAATCGTTAACTCTATCAAACAATAAATGTTAACTCTACTAAAATTCAGTCTCATTTGATTTTTTTAATAGTATATGGACTAAATTGGTCCGTGTAATAATAGAAGGACCAATTTAATAAAATCTTAATAATAAAGGGGCATATCAGATACTTCCTTCCTTTTATCCTATCATTTTCAACGTATATTCTCTTCAATCCCAACATTGCATATGCTGATAGTGGGAGAATTGCCTAAGAGCAAAATATGCCGACCCTTTGTGGGGGGACCTGCGTTTATTTTCATGAATGCCGAGTTCCAACGACCAACTTCATTGCTTAACAAGTTGTTTATTTTCGAGATGGAATTGTTTTAGGTTTGAATTATTCGATTTAAAGTTTATTTTTCAGGTCGAGTTATTACAGATTTATTTTCATATGCGAATATCAGGGGCAGCTAAAGACCTCCCTCCAATGGAAAAATTATAATAGAGAAACTAAATCCACTAAAAACACATAGTAAAAGGACCTTGTTTGAAATTTAACCATTTTATTTTGGTTTTCGTCATTTTTTAAAGTTGTCTTTCCTTTGCAAGAGGAATCGGTGTACTTAGGAGTGCATTTGTGGGGAAGACATGTTGGGCTCCAAAAAAACAAACAAAAAAAAAAAATCTTTCAAGAGATACTTTGAGCAGATGTCGTCAGACATCTTTTTAGGATTAATATTTTTTTACGGTATATATTGGTTTTGCTATCGATGTTTGAAGCTCGTTATTCTCCTTTTAAGAATGTAATATGTTTTACCATTTTAGAATTAATATCTGAATATTTTGTTATTTTATTTTCAATATTTTTATTATAATTTGTTAAAATTATTAATACCGTATCAATCATGTTTTGCTGCTAGCTTATTAACTTAGATATTAGATTAAGTGTTAAATATGCTATCTCGAGTATATGTTAATATGTTTAAAATACATGGATTGAATAAATATATGTTTATCCGTCGCATGGATAGCTTGGATCTGTTGTGTTAAAAAAATAGGTAAAATTTAATCTCGAGCTAACAATTAGGCTAATAAAAGGACTTGGTTGATAAGATGTCGGTAGTTTGAGGACTCTATTAGAATATTTTGAAGTTTGAGAACCAATTTAGAATCTAGATAATAGTTTTCAAGGGTGAAGTTAGAAATACTTTTAGGGGCTAGTAGGGGTCAAAACTAGAAATTTTATCGGGGCCAAAATTGAATATGATAATTTAGTGAGGGGGGCAAAGCAGAAACTTACTCTTTTATTAACTAAATTTTACCAAAATGTAAAGGCCTAAACAAGGAATTTTACCAAACCTAGGGGACCAAGGCCCTTACCTACTCCCAGGGGCGAAGCCAGAATTTTTTTTAGGGGGGGTTGGATGAAATTTTAATTTTTTATAGTTTATATTTTTATAATTTGTAAAGGATTAAATTAAATTTTTATAATTTTAGGGGGGGCAAAGTGTAATTTTACCTTTACTAATTTAAAATTTTTAAAAAGTTTCAAGGGCTTAAAATGAAATTTTCCATTATAGGGGGGCCGGGGCCCATGCCAGCCACCTGGCTATGCCCCTGCCTGCTCCATTATAATTTTTGAAGTTAAAGTGTAATTTTACCCTTCTATTAACTTACAATTTCACAATTTCTAAGGACCACAATTCAATTAAATTTTCCATCAAGCAAAAAATAATTTGACTAAATTTTAAAGGTTAAAGATCAAAGTGATACAAATAAAAAGATTTAGCGTCAAAAGTGAAAAAAATAGATAAAATGCTAATACTATTATTGAACTTGGGCTTGACCACAATTTTTATAAAGGCGTTGAACTTACGCCCTCAACTAAATGGACTTTTTATTTGCCTATCCTTTTCACCTAACTATTAATTTTATTTAATAATACTATTTAAACTTTAATTAAAATATAAAAATGAATTATTAATTACAAAAAATACATTGAATTACTATAAAATTTAATTTAATTTAATTATAGTTTACTTTAATTAAAATATAAAAATTTGAAGTTTTTAAATTGAGATTTTTTATAAAATTAATTTAAAATAATTATCAAAAATCAAAAGGTTTAAATATTAATAAAATTAATTAAAAATAAAAAGAGAGAAATAAATGAAAAAATAACAAAATAATAATTAGTTTAAATATAATTATTTGATAAACAGAGAAGTGTTTTAACTCCTTAAGAATAGTTAAGAAATTGCCACATGTGATTAATTAATATTTTAAAAAATAAGTGATACATATGGGGACATTTTAACGTTAAAAAATTCACCTTCAATATATTAAATAATAATTTTAATTTAATGAAAATTAAAATAAGAGTTAGTATTTGGTACATTAGCAATTTATCCTTTTTATTCTATGAGTAGAATTAAAAAATTATCAAGTGTTTCTCTTTTTAAATATTTATTTTAATATTTTTCTATATCCTATAGAACACTTGTCAACCTCTTGACCTTGCTTGTGAAGTATAAAGACTCCATTGATATTGATAGTGTAACAAATATTTTTCTTAAAATAATTTAAATTTTAATAGGTTTTAATTCTTTTAAATTTGAAAGTTCTTGAATAAAAAAATTAAAATGATGAACATGCCCAAAATAATTCGATTAATAGTAATTAATAAAAGATAAATTTATCATTTTCATTTAAAACCCACCTTGTAAATTTATCTTGTTCATTTATCTTTTTTTTTCTTACAACACTTCTTTTTCCTTACATTTTCTTAATTTTTTTATAAATATTTTATTCTAGATGTCAACTTAATAAAAGCATGTGATTAGCAATAAGATTAACTCTTAAATAGGAAGATAATGTATTTCAGTACATTCGAACTCACATCCTCATGTACTGATAACAATGTCGATACCAATCAAACTAAGACTCAATCGGTAATAATTTTTTATTCAAATATTTATTTTTTAACTCCTATCACACAAACCAAATCTTAAAATCATATCATATACTATTTTAGTGAATATATTAATAAAATGAAAATAATATGTTTACATGGAAAGTAATAAGTGTGATTATTTTGCAATCATAGAAAATATTTTAAAGATTTTATTAACTGTTTTATGCACCTAAAAACAACAGTTACAGCTGTGATAACAATGCAAATTAGTAATTAAGTTGCTCCAAAATTGTAATAATTGTTTGTTTTTGGTACATAAAAAAGCACAAACATAGTTGAAATATTTCAATAATTGCACAATTAGCACACTTACCTTACAAATATTCACTAAAAGGAAACAAAGAAAATTTTATGCCAAAAAAAGGAACTATGACCAAAAAAAATTCTAAAATAATAATGCAAAAACAAAATCTGAAATATTTCCTAAAATTAGTCAATTAACAAAGAAATTTAATTTAGCAGGGATAATATTTAAATAATAATTAAAATTATGCTTAACCTTATGCACTAATCACTCAAATAAATGATAATATGTATATTAAGAATAAAATCTTTGAATGAGCTAAGAGAAGATTATCATATCAAAACACTACTAATTAAAAATAAAAAAATTTATTTGAGTCTTAATTAAATTGACATAGACATTGTTATTAATGCAGGAATACGTGAGTTCGAGCTCGCTGAAGCGCATTATATTCTTATTTATGGATTGAGGAGGGGATATAGATAATTCTAGGCATTGTGTGAAAAAAAGATAGGATCAAAATCTATAATAAAATTCTTGAGTAATTTAGGCAACTTCTAATAATTAGGAAAAGTTATCTACTCTTTTTCTTAAAAGAAAGGAAAAAATATTAATTTTCAACATGTAGAATTTATGTATGAAATTTTATTTTTAAATATAAAAATTATATATAATATAAATTTTTGTATAATGTGATGCAAATAATAATATTAATTAAAAATAGAAAAAATCATTTTAATCATTAATTTAAAAATTAAAAATTTAGTTGATTGAGTGTTAATATTAATTTAAAATCTCATTATAAATTACGATCATATCTACTATTTTTAACACAATGATTAGAACTACCCACAGTATAGGAGGATGAGGGCTCCGGGCATTGAACCATATTATACTCCTATTTATCAGTTAGATAGAGACTATAGATAGTTCTAAAAATTGTGTCAAAAAAGTAAATATAATCGAACTTATATTAAAATTGTTCAAAGAAAAACAAACAATTTAATAATTTATACTTAAGAAATTAAAAAAACAATAAATTAAAATTTTATGTACAACAAATTAGCAAATATTAACGCGTGAATTTCATATATTCACAAATAATTAAACATGAAATTAGTGTATTGTGAATTAAAATTTATAACTGTTAATCCTTCCAACTCGGGTAACTCAGATGAGTCAACCCAATAGTTCATATTGCTAAACTAATAAGGTAGCCCAATATGAAAATCAACAAGTTTATAATTTATATGTATCTACAATTCAATTTCATATGTTTACAAATAATTCGATTAACTTTCCGATTTTTTAAAATAAAAGGACCAAATTTAGATGAACTAAATTAGAAAAAACTAGTTTCTTAAATTTCATAAAATAAAAATGATGAAATTCACAATTAAAATTTCATAGTTATATTCAATTTAAAATTGCGACTGTTAATTCTTCCAACTCGGGTGACTCGGATGGCCAACTCAGTAGACTGATCTATCGCCGACCCGATGAAACAACGGCCGAGATTCACTCAAAATCTGTTGTTTATTCTTCATGCCCACGTGGCATCGTCTCTGAAGATCCTCGAATGTAAACAAACGGTCCGAGTTCGACGACGAGTCAGAACGAGACACGACACGGAGAATCTCCTCGAAGAGTGACTCGTCGCATGGGATGGTCAACGGTCCTACGTTATTGAAACCGTACTCTTCTTCGGTTTGTACGAGGAGTGACTTGAAGATTGGATGGTTCAGGTACGTCGCTCGTACGATGTATCTCTTGAGACCGGTCCCCACACAGACAGCCACATGTCCCGCCGGTACATCGGACGGTGCGTGTCCGATGTTGTCATTGGCCGAAATGCGGGCCTTCTTTCGCCATTGCTTCAGCATTTGTCGGATTCGGACAATGTGACGGATTTTCCGGCACTTTCCGGCCCGCTGAGACATTGTTTCCTCAAGAAAGTGACGGAAAAAAAAAGAGGAGAGGAATGTTAGTAGGAAAAGAAAATATATTTCTCGAGAAAGTGACGGAAAAGAGTGAGCGATGGGAATTTGTTTTCCATTCAAGTTTTTGAGTTGAATTTTGACTGAAGGGTAATGGAGGTGTTATAAAGTCAAGGGTTAAAGCAATTGCCATTGATGTTGGAGATAATTACGAGATTGTATCCATTGCTTTTTTTAATTATATAATCAAATATCATTTAATGAAAATCTCTTCCCTAAAAGTTTCCATCTTATAGTTTAATTTAGGTTAAACTACTTTAGTAGGCATCCAACTATTAGTACATTTCTATTTTGGTCACCCAATTATTAGTAAGCTTCTTTTTTGGCCGCCCAACTATGAAAAGTTACAAAATGATCACTCAACTGTTCAATTTTGTTTCTTTTGTCACCAACTGACTAATGTAAAAATAGGAACACCTAAAAATCCAAGATAGTTGGGTGACCAAAAAAGAAGAAATTGAATAGTTGAATGACTATTTTGTAACTTTTCATAATTGGATGATTAGAAAAGAAATTTACTAATAGTTGAGTGACTACTAGTGTGCTTTATCCTTTAATTTATCAAAATGTAGTGCTAATTAAGAAATTAGTATAGTTATTGATTAACACATAAACTTGAAATGTTAGATTTTTAATAATGTCAAAATTTAACAAATTCAAGTAAAAGACTAAGTTCTTAGTTTTCGTGAAGTAGAGGAATCAAATTTATAATTAGACCAAAAGTTTTTTCTTTTTAAGTTAACAAGTATAATACAATTAAAACATAAATATAACTATATGTCGATTAATCATAAAATAGTATGAAGTTATTACGGCACAAATAAATTAAGAACTGAAATTTAGTTAACTTATATCGTTTTTTATTATTGTACATACCATCAATATAATCTAATTAACTAAAACGAGAATGTATTCAAATCTAAACAAAAAGAAAATAAATATATCCACACTTAATTAAACCCTATATGAAAGCTCATACTCAATTTTACCGTTATTATTATTATTATTATTATTATTATTATTATTATTTATTATTATTATTATATCCACACATAATGTAACCTTTGCTGATTGAGTATGAGTTCGATTGGCATTGGCATTGTTGCTAGTGTAAAAGGATACGGGTCCAAATGCGTTGAAACACATTATCCTCTTATTTAAAAGTTGAGGAAGGGCTACAGATAATTATAGGCATTGTATCAAAAAGAGCAGATATGATAGAACATATTGAGATTAATGTTCAAAAATATATATATATATATCGACTTTTATATCAAAATGAATGTTTTAAACGAAATATTTATCATTTATTTTATCGCATTCAAATAAAATACATAATACTTATTTTTATTAGTTTTTTTCTTCTTATTTTAGGATGAACATATTATGTGTGATCCAAGGTTAATGGAACAAGATCAGTTTGGTTAGTTGGATAAGTTGGATCGAGAATCAATTAATACATCAGTCTAAAAAAGAGGTTGAAATGATTTATTGTGAATTGGTACAAATTTGTTGAATCGAGTTTTTCTATTTTTTCTATTTGTAATTTTTAATAATTTTTTTAATTAAATTAAACCAATCGATCGGACTGAAAATCGGTGGCCTAACCAATCCAATTACAAAAAACATCAATATAAAAGGAAGGGATTGTTTTTATTTATTTATTGTGTTTTGTAGAAATCATGAAAAATAAAGAAATTAAGGGAAAATGTGCAAATTTTTTTTCATGTTTTCTTCTTTCTTAAAAAGGGGATAAATCAGGAAATATCTATAAGGGCAACAAAATGGAAAATTTTCTTAAATATTAATCAAATAATTATACTATTTTAATTGCAGGAAAAATATATGCATTAAATCACTATATTAGCTATTAATTGCCATTGTTGGTTCATGATTTTTGTTTATGAGAGGTTAAATTGTGTCACAGGTCCTTATACTTTGGCAAAAGAATTGATTTAGTCCTTGTATTTAAAAAGATAAAAATTAATCCTTTTTTATTTAAAAACCTTAATTTAATCATTAATATTATTAGTATTTCTAGTCAAAATTTATCAACTTGACATGTTAATTAGATTGCCCCCGTATCATATTGCACATGGTTCATGGAAGCTAAACATATCAGATTGACAAATTTTGATTGAAAATATTAATAATGCCAATGTTTAGGCTAAAGTTTTTAAATATAAAAAATAAGACGGTTAATTTTTAAATTTTTTAATAATAATGATTAAATCTCAAATTTTATTATAGTATAACTATCAATAGCATATTTTCACCTTTACAAATTGATTAGATTTTATTTGTCAATAAAATGAAAAAACAAAAACCTTATTATCATCTCATAATCCTAAGCATGCCTTGCCTTCACAACCTTTTCCATATCTATAAGGGGATAAATATCAAATTTACACTTGAACTTTGGTTAATTGTGTAATTTGGTACATAAACTTTGATTTGGTATAATTATACACATGAAACTTAAATTGCGGTTCATATGCATATATGAAACTTTGATTTTGATTCAATTGTGCATATTTAAATAAATGAATACATACATATCTTTTCATATTGGATTAATATAATTGTTTTTGTATGCAACATATCAACGTTAAATGGTGTTCATTCGATAATGTTATTAGTGATTTGTAAAATCTAAATCAAATCAAAATTCGCACAAACTCGAAGTTCATGTATAGTTTTGATATTTATCCCTATCCATAACAATAATTATTTTGAATCTTGAAGTTATCATTATTGAGAAGACACTTGTGATTAAAGGAATTAGCAGTAACTAATTCTCTCACCATTAATCCTCTTTGAAAAGGTAAACAGCTGATCATGAAATATGTTTTATTCCTATCAACAGAGATTGAATCCCTGACTACATGGTTAGAGGTGAGCAACCACCATGTCACATATCATGGTTCAATAATCATATATATATTTCTTACACAATATTTAAACTATTCATAATCCCATAATTTTTAAAGTGGAGGGTATTACGTGCATAAGCATATATATATATATATATATATATATATTTCTTATACAATGTCTAAACTATTCATAATCCCATAATCATTAAAGAGATGTGAGCATTTAGCTTTGGTAGGGTTCGAATCCATGCCTTTATATAACATTAGTGGGTAAAATATAAGGGCACGGGTTTGAACTCTACCAAGACCGAATGTTCACATTTCATTGGTGGGTGAGGTGTTTTCACTCTATGAACCTGTTGAAGACTCTCCTTGGAGTCGGGAGACAAAACTGAGCATAAATACGCTAGGCACAATACCTGTACCATTGAGGGGTCTATTGGCTCTTGGTGGACAACACTTCGAAGCAGGGACGAAGCCAGAAGTTTATCTTTGAGGGGCTAAAATTAAATTATAAAATTTTAAAGGAATCAAAGTACAATTTTATCTTTATATATGCATTGTTATTTTAAAATTTTAAAGAGATTAAACTAAAAAAAAATTCATCATTGAGGGGTCAAAGTGTATTTTTACCATTAAATTAACTTGTAATTTTTAAAACTTCAAAAGACTAAAATAATAAATTGTGAAGGTCTCTACCTGCCCCCTTGGTGCCGTCCCTACTTCGAAGACTTCTCTCATAATGAGTTCGGCCCTCCTTCAATAATAATCACATTATCTGATATTACGTGCTTACTCATGTTTATAAAATTATTGCCAAACTAAAACCAAACTAAAATTCAATGGAGGGAGATATTAAGAGACTATTGGCAGCAACGTTACCCACCATAGTGCTCAATTAATTACAAGAATGGATTTAAACCATGAAAAAGGAAAGAAACAATACAAAACATGTTTTGGGTGTATTGATGTTTTTGTCCTCTAATTGATCCCATCATATTTTGTCTGTACAGTATCTTTTATCTTTTCTTTTTAACATATTAATTAATCTTTATTAATTTTTAATAATAATATAAGATTTAGGGAATATGTGCTTAGGCTTGTTTATATTTTCGAATCTTTTTAGCTCTAATAAAGGATATAAGTTTTAATTAGGGACATTTACTCAATCTTTTTTTTTTTATATAATAAAGGATATAAGTTTTTATATAATTTTTAAAATGAAGGATATGCATTCAAGTGTGTTCGAGTTCACGTTCTTCAAAATATTAAAACAACAACGATGTCAATTGAATTATGACTCGATCGGTTTTATATAAGACATTTACACAAGTTTTAAATAGAGATGATAATGGGACGAGACGATTTTTGCCTTAAACCCGACCCAATATACCTTAACTTAACTTGACATTGACTCGACCCGAAATTCTTAAAATGAAGGATATTATGTGCTTAAGCACATTTGAGTCCATGTTCTCCGGGATATTGCAACAACAACAATGTCAACCAAACTATGACTTGATCTATTTATATATAAGGGTATTTACACAAGTTTGAAGTAGAGATGACAATGGGTTGGGATTGTTTTTTTACCCTGAACTTGACCCGATACACCCCAATATAAATTGACATTGACTCGACATGGAATTCGTAAAATTGGAGGATATCATGTGCTTAAACACATTTGAGTCCACATTCTCCAAGATATTACAACAATAACAATCTCAACTGAACTATGACTCGATCGACTTTAAGATTTTTACTCAAGTTTTAAGTAGAGATGACAATGGGATTGGACTGCTTTTTGCCCTAAACTTGACCCAAAATTAAATATTAATTTATCATCCCAAACCCGCCACAAAAAAATAAATCTACATTTGACTCCAACCTTATCTAATTTCACATTTTTTAAAATCTATTTTTATTAAAATAGAATAATATTTTTTAATTTACTATTATTTTTAATCATACTATTAATTGTTTCCTTAGAAATAGTACTTATGCTAGAGCAAACATTAATATAAATTCTATTACCATATATATTTATTTATTTAAGCTAATATTATATATATAAAGTATTTTAGTAATTATCTCAAGACGGAGCAGAGTGAGTTTTTCCTAAATTTAAATCCACCTCGAAACTTGATTTCAAGAAAAACTCAATTCTATCAGGTTAGGTCGGATCAGAATTCGTCTATTTTTATTTTATTTTTTGCCATTTCTAATTAAATTAAGGGATCTTAGAATTTTATATTGAACGTAAGGATTAAACGTGTACATAACGTGTTAAAAAATCAATCATTAAAATTTATAATATTTTTTAGTACGTGAAATTTAAGTTGTCTATAATATTAGTATATATATATATATCAATATTAATTTTAACTAATATTATGAAAAACAACTTAATTAATTCGGATTTTATAGTTTGAAAATTTAATTAAAATAATTTAAAATTAAAATTCAATCTAAAATTTAAGTTGTAATTTGAGAAACCCTAATCGTTAGGACACAATAAAACAAAATAATAAATAAAAAGAACAAAAACCTGACAGGAAGATTATCAACCGAAGAAAAATGCCAGTTTTAGAGATTTTGACATATTTCATCCAACAAAAGCCTGACATAATGGGTTATTTATTTGATATATATCACTTTTAGGTCAAATTTTTCTATTAGTCCTTATAATATATGTAAGTTGTAAATTTAGTCCATATACTTTATAAATTGGTCAATTTTAGTACCTTTACTTTTCCAATTTTCAAATTCTAGTCCTAAAATCTCAAACAGTAATGGGTAAATTTGTTTGGTTAAATATTGTTTAGCTTTGTATTATGCGTAAGTTTTAGATTTAATCCGTGTTTTCCAATTTTATCATTCTTTGTTCCTATACTTTTTGAAATTGAAATTTCAATTTTGATGTAACGACAACTTCAATAATTGATTTTTTTCAAAATTTCAAAATTCAAAAATACAAATGACTAAAATAAAATATATGAACTAAATCCATAATTTATGCATAATACTAGAACTAATAGTAGAATTCAACCATCACTTTAACAAGTATTATTAAGCATGGTTAACACTTCCATATATAAACTGAGGGTTAATATAACTTTTAGTCCCTAAACTTGGCAATTAGATCCACTTTGATACCTATACTTTTTTTTTCTTTAATTTGGTACCTGAACTTGACAACTAGATTCGTTTTGGTCTGAAACTTGGATTCCATCAAAATTTGATGACATTCACGTCATCAAAATTTTACATTTGTCAAGTTAAAGGACTAAAATAAACCTAATTGCCAATACAGGTACCAAAGTGAACTTAATTATCAAGTTCAGGGACTAAAATTTATATTAACACATAAACTAAATTAATCTTTATTTTTTTTCATTTATCTGTATTTATCAAAGCGAACTTAATTAGGGACTAAAATTAATATAATTAACACATAAACTAAATTAATCCTTTTTTTTTTTTCATCTATCTGTATTCTGCGACCATCTTTGTGGCATTTTAAAGGTACTGTCCTTTGAAAAAACAAAAGGTACTGAGTTGGCATTACACACCAACTACAATATTTTAATTTCTATAAAAAAAATTAAGCAACTTTAAAACCGGGACCCTGGGATGTTTAATGATGAGAGTAGTATCATAAATTTCTGTTTTTCAGGGGTTTAATTAGAGGTTAATATACTATTTAGTACCCATATTTAGTTTTTCTGTTCAATTTAGTGCCATAGTTGGGTGACCTCTATTGTAGTTTATCCTTTGTTTGTTACTAGAGTACACGTCAAATATTTGTTGGGCCACACAATGTTTAGTTTGGGTATCAAATTGAATACTAAAACCAAACTTAAGTACCAATTTGAACATTGAAACTAAATATAGGTACCAAATGATATATTAATCCTTTAATTAGTGATATAAACAAGAAGATTTATTAGTACAGTTTAGTTAGAGTGATAATCTGACATGAAGGGGAAACATAAGTAGGCGTGCTCTATCTGTCATCACAAAGCATAAAATCTGCTGTCTAAAGATTATGTCTGATATATGTATATATATATATATATAAGTGGATTCTTCTTTGAAAGTTAAACTTCTTTTTGGTCAGTTCTTGTCTCAAACTCAAAGCATAATCTCAGCCATAATTAAAAATAGCAGAGAGCATTACACAACACAACTGAGAATTGCCATGCTCGACAGCTCGAGTCTCAATGGCTACTGGTTCCAGACCCTGTTTTCTTTTTTAGTGAACTTTATCTTTGGATCAAGATTTGTTGACTGATGGGTTGATATTTGACGTTGGGTCAATGCACTTCAAAAAGTCCAAACTTGTCAACTGTTTTGGTATTGTTGTAGAGCTATAGACTATAGTATTGAGAATTTGATAGTGGATTAGTAGCTTAACTTAATAATTTTTTTTGGTTAACTACACACAATCTTACTAAATTACTCGTCATTCTAAAAATTTACAAGATGGTTATTAAATTATTTAAAAGTTTTCGTTCGAGTGATTGAAAATTTTTTATTTAATTTACTGAGCGGTTAAGTTTTTTTTTCTTAAAGTAAGATTAACGAGCTCCAAGTGATAATTCAATGATTGGTATGGTAGATCAGTACCCATCGATGAGTAGAAAAGCAGAGCTTAGATCCAAGTCAAAGATCGAAGAAAAAAGTTATTTGGATTTTAGTTCATAAATTCGTCATTTTTAAAGTCGTTTCATAAAAAAACTGAATTGTAGAAGAGAAGGGGAATGAAAGCTTTTGATTGATATAAGCGGTGCGAACAAAAAAGACTATACAAGAGCGATTTTAAAGGCCCAATGACTTAAATTAAAACTTTTGAATAGTTTAGTGACTATTTTGTAATTTTTAAAAGTTAAGTGACTAAAATACAAGCTTATTAATAATTTAATAACCTTAAGTGTAGTTTGCCATTCTTATGTAAATACCTTTCATGTCACTCTAATTTCTAAGTTACTGTTTTACTTCATTAGTAAATTCAATGTATTTTCTTATATTGTTAGTAAATATATTAAATATATTTACAAAATATTAGGTTTGTGAATACTTTATATATATAACTTATATTATACACATACAAAAGAATTAATTGTACCAAAATTATCTTAATGAATAATTTATAAATATATAATTTTATAGCATTAAATTGAAAATTTAATAAGAACACTTAAGGAAAAGCGATTAAAGATATAATTGATATCTACATCCATGCAAAGTGAGGTGAAGATGTACAAGACAACCCACACCCTAGCTCAAAGGTGAAATTAGGAATTTTTTTTATGAGACAAAATTAAATTATATATTTTTATGAGAGTTAAAACATAATTTAATCATTTTAATAGCTTATATCTTTATACTTTTTAAAGGATCCTATTAAAATTTTATCATTTTAAGATATCAACATATAATTTTACCATATACTAACTTAAAGTTTTAAAAATTTCAAAAAGCTGATATTAAATTTTTCATTTTAGGGGGACACGTCAGCCCCTCCCATCGCCCCTCCATTACATATTGTCAAGTAAATATGTTCATTGGTCAAGTTAGATGGGGTTCAAGCCAAATTAATGATACTATACATAGTTGTTCAAGTGTAACACTATTTAAAATTTGTAACTTACCAATTCAAGTTCCTTTAAGTTTATCAAAAAATATTATTTTTATTTAATATTTAAAAAATTATATTGTTCTACTCTATTATCGTTATATATTTATTTCCTTATTAATTTTTTCAACATACACTTTTTAACTTATTTTTTAATATTTACATTATAATATATTTTATTTAGTTTTTACATTACATAAATTTTATAATATACAAAAATAGTAAAGAAAAACATAGCATAAACTTAAAACATAAGTCAAGTCAAGCTCTAAGTAGTGAATATTGGGTTGAAACCTAATACATATTTTAAACAAATTCTTTTTTAGCCCAAAATTTTAGCCTAATTTTAGAAATGCTACCATAATTTTTTAAAAAAATTTATGTCAACATAATAAGTTGAAAGATTCACATAGAAGCCTTTCATCCTTGGTTTTTTTATGGTTCTTCATCGGAATCGAGATTGCTTAGTGGATTTCTCTATCTCGAAGAGCTCTTAATATGGGTTGTTTTCATGCTCTGAAATCCCAAGAATCCATACGAAAGGCCTCTCCACTTGATGGAAAGCCTTGATTGAAAGGCCACCGGTCTCCGTCCTCCATCAGAAGTGACAGTAAAGGATCTTGTTGTGAGAAGTACAACCAAATATTGCATGTGCTTCTATGTCCGGGGGTCATATTGTCTCTTAGAGCAATAGGGATAAAACCATTGCCACATCTAAAACATTAGAAGGCCTTTTTATGCTCTCATGACAATGTATGGATTTCTTGAATCTTTTTTTTGTATCCTTTCATGTGATAAAAGGACTTAATTGACAAAAACAAGTGATGACGGTTCACAAGCCACTTTCACATGGTTTAATAATGCTCCCAATCTCTCTACTCTTTAAAGATTTAAAATTCAATAATTCTAACTAATTGAATCTTAACTAGATTAACATAAACATTATTATCTATATAGGAGAATGTAAATTCGAATGTGCCGATGCGCATTATTTTTCTCTTTATGGATAGAGAAAAAATTATGAATACTTTTAGACACTGTGTCACATTAATTAATATATATATATCATTCTACTTCACTAAAGCAATTGCAAAGAACATTACAACCCTAGACTCAAAAACAACCTTACAAAGTTACAACCCCAAAATTCAACATCAATTTTCCCCATGTAATATTGGTCTTTTGAGCAGTTCTTTGTTTTAAAAATGCTACATAATTTAATTTAACAAAAAAAAAAACCTAGATTACCGAAATTAAAAGTAATGGGACTAGATTTCAAATATGCGAAGAGTCTAAGAGCATAGTGAGACCTTTTCTCATTTAGCTGGAGAAGTTTACTAGGAACATTCTCATGGACCATAATGTTTACAATGGTCTTTGACCTTCATAATGAAAAGTGAAGAGAATGAAGGGGTAGGGAAATGTTTATAAAGCCTTACAAGATTACATGACTAGAAACTTGGAACCTGGCAATGGCAATTTGATCTTCATGCAAAGCAAAGTACTAAAAACTAAAGGGTAAACTACATTGGTAGTCACCCAACTATGAGTAAATTTTTTTTTTTTTGTAGCGCAACTATTCATAGTTGAGTGACCATTTTAAAACTTATCATAGTTGGGTAAATAAATAAAAAAATTACCTATAGTTGGGAGACTACAAGTGTAGTTTACCCAAAACTAAAAATCACTGATCAATTCAAAGGCTATAAAGAAGGGGTCTTTGTAAGGCCAGTTTAGGGTTGAATCTGTCCTAAAGCTAGCACATGGTATGTGCTTGGGAACAAACCCGAGATCGGACACTAATCCTATGTGAGCATCAAGCAAATCTAATACAAAAACGCAAGAAGTCTTTACCTGATAGCAATGAAAAAAACGCAAGAACTTGAATGGTTACAGGATTCTCAAATCCAACTATTTTCAATATTCGAAAGCCACATTTGGCTACTTGGGCGATTATCAGTCACAGAAAGAAACTGCAATGCTTGACCACAGGTAAAAGTACTATGAAGGTCCTTATACTAGGAGTTAGATTACATTTTATCCCTTTACTAAAAAAATGGACAAATTAATCCCTATATGCAAATTGTTCCTTTCTGTTAAAATTTTCATCCATTTTTATTATTAAAACTAGCATGACTAACGAAATAACTAGACAATTACATGTGGCGTGCCACGTGTACCTTATACTGATGTACAAAGACATGTTTTAACTGTAAAAATGGATGTAATCTTTAATAAAAGGACCGGTTTGCTCTCTGATCTAAGATACATAGACTAATTTGCCCATTTTTAGTAGAGGGGGCGAAATGAAATCTGACCCTTAGTACAAGGGCCTCCATAATACTTTTACCCTTGACGTCCCCATCTTTTACAACTATTGGTAAGCTTAGTAGTCAAAACCTTAGTTAAAAGATGATAGGGTGCTTCCCTCAAGTATATGCATATAGCAGCCTTCCTAAACATGTTTATGGACTTAGTCATGCAAAATCAGAACAGAAATGGCTGAAAGCCATGCAAGCTGACCTGCAGCTTCCAATGTGAATCACATGCTACATCTACGGTGAGTGAAACTCGTAACTCACCTGCTAAAGGCTCAACAATGCTTAAACGTCATCAAATATATTCCATCTTCCCTATAAAAGAATTCATATAGCTTAGAAAGATAATGGTACAAGGTATACATCCAGGAGTTTGAGCTTTACAAGTTTGTCTGCTTTAAACCATAAACTAAGAAGACCATCAACCGAACTCTAATAACCCCCTAAGTAGGGTTAAAAAAACCAAAATTTGAGCTATAAATGAAAAAGATAATAAAAAAGCAATACAACCCAAGGGAAGAAGGTAATGCATCCCAAGGAAACAGCTTGTTCGAAGACGAATATTTATACTCCACAGACATAAACTAAGAAGAACACAATGAACCTCTAATGACACATAAGTAGGGTTAAAAAGAAAGAGCTGGAGACGATAAATGAAAAATAAAAAGGCAATGCAACCTGAGGGAAGAAGATGCTGCATCCAAGAAGACTGTGGATAATGCTCATGCCGACAATTTTTCAATCTGCTGTAGCTGCGCAAACTCCTATCAAGAAAACAAAAGTCAGTACCATAGCCAAAGCATACTCAAAAAAGAACAAATATCAGTACCTTATGTATTCTGCTGATATGTAAATTTATTATCGGTTGAACATTATTGGGAAATTGTCTTTCCAATTTTACATTTACCCGCTGAGTGATGATTAACATAAGTCAGATAATCAGGGTGAAACAACTTATCAAATCACACAAATCACTAAAATTTCATAGCAGTCATAATTTATCCTAATCAATAAAGACATGTTTTGACATACAATGTTTGGCTAAATCAAAGAAAAAACACATGCATTATTCTAATTGTAAATAAAAATGAAAAAAAAAAAAGGATAATGAGTAAAGTACATCTTGATGCTAATGGCTATGGACTACTTGCAAGCAGATCTCATTGCTTTTAGCTCTTCAACCAGTTTCTCAAGCCTGCTAATCCGAGCTTCAAGTGTTAATCCCGGTATGTCAACTGCATAGCAACTGCACTCTCCTTCAACACCATTGATGCTTAGCATTTCGGGAACTGGTTGTTCTGGCAGGCCATCCTCTGCATCTTTAACTGTTTGTTCTGATTCTCCCATCACAATTTCCTCCTGCACTATCTTTGGTTCTCTCTGATCCTTGTAGGGACCTTCAAAAGATTCCCCTATTCTTAGCACAGATTCATCCTCGATAACCTTTTCAGCCAATATTGCTAATGGCTCCAAATATTTAACAACCTCGTCATCTGCAATTGTAGATGAAAGACCTTGAGAATGGCCTGATGGGTTTCCATCATCATCAGAATCTTTAGTTTTGACCTTACGACTCTTCTTGCAAGATCTCATCATTTCTGCTATAGTTGGATTATTATCCTCAAGACAATCCTCTGCTTCCTTTCCATCAAACTTCCGCACGGAACAAATAGGATCATCGGCACTGGGTCCCTTCTTCCTTTCAACAGTGCTGGGTAATTTTATTGCATTTGCTAAAGGTAAAACCTGATGGGCAGAATCGCTGCTACCTTCCTCCTTGTCTTTCACAGCCAATGCTGGTTTTTTGGAGCTTCCAGAAGCAAATCTAGAAGAGGCAGACACAGGAGTATCTTCCTTCATTCCTTTAGATCTCACTGCGGATTTTTTCATGTGTTTTTTACTGAAACCGGGAGAAGCAGAATCTTTCTCATCTTTGTCCTTTCTTTTCAAAGTTTGAACTGATTCTTTGGAACTTCCCAAAGGAACATTGGGAGAAGTAGATCCCTCCTTGACTTCTTTCTTTCTTTTCAGATTCTTGGCTGATTTCATAGAGTTCCTTCTGCAAGAGCCGGACATAGAATCATTGTTGCTCACTTGCTTTTCTTCTAAAATCTGGGATACACTCTTTGATTTCTTAAGAGGAAAACAAGAGAGAGAACCACTAGCATTAGTAGTCTTGTTGATATTGTCTCCTTGTTTCTTTGAGCTCTTCGTGGAGCAATTAGGAGAAACCGACGGATCATTAGCTTCAGTCTTTCCAGGGAAACTCTCTATTTTCAGATGAAAGCCAAGGCAACCAGAAGAACTTTTCTCTTGTTTCTTTCCTTTAGGCTTCTTTGCTGATTTCTTCAACCCCTTAGCTGTTCCTTTGCTCTCCGATACCGACTTGTTCCACCATTTCAAGTAGCGTGCCGTAACACCAGCTTTATATAGCCGAGAAGGAATGTATAATTTTACACCAGTGAGTGATTCACAGTAATTGAGCCAGGCAAGCTCAGGAGTCTGATCTTTTGATTGAGGAACACAACTGGGAATATCTTGATCTATTCCAAATTGCCTCGCTACTCGATGGGGAAGGTACTGTTCTATGCAATCAAGCCCCACTAGCTCACTGGCCTTCAAACAACGAACAAAGGACTCTAGCTCTTTATCGAGACGTGCAGTAGTCCATATACAAAATTCATTCTCCCTATAAAACTTAGGTTGTTTCCAGTTATCAATCTGCATCGTATATGGCCGCCATTCAAAACTTCCATTAGCTAACTCTAGAGCTAACCTCACATTCTCAACCTTGCAACTCACATCGTGCCATTGAACCAACCTTGGCTCACCTTTTGCTATCGGATTCGGTTTGGGTCTTAACTCAGCAAATCTCTCCCAAGCCCAAACCTGAACTAATTGAAATGGTGACCAAAGGGTAAGCTTAAACACCTCTTCTTTCCCCATTTTAGTTGAAGCGGTAATTGCATCTTTCAACAAACACAAATCTCTATAAATACTAGCAAGTACAGCAGGTGCTAACGCAAGCCTTGTCCCTCTAGCTAAATGTACTGCAATGGGGAAAACATGTTCCCTAATCGTTTCGTGTGCATTAGTGAAAACATACCTCGAAAGCCAAAAGGCAAGAAACGCTTCATGCTCGATTTCATTGCCACTGTCCATGAACCTCTGCATCCATAAACGAGGGCAAGCCTTTTTAGCTTTGCTTCTCACGATTTCGATCCTTGCACTCTTTAAATTCTCTTCGGCTTCCTTCGATTCTTCAGCTTCGAGTGGGGTGAAAACAGGGGAACCCAGAACAGAAAACCCCCCAAGGATCATCATATCTTCAAGTGTAACACTAGCTTCTCCCCAAGAAAACAAGAAACTTTTAGTCCCACAATACCATTTCTCAGCTAAACCAAGAACTAAATCACTGTTTCTCTTAATCTGATAAGTTGAATTCACGATGGCTTCATAGATACCAGCTTTCTTCCAAGTTGATTCATGTAAAACAACCATCTTTTCAACCCATGCCGACCAATTACTTGCCCTGCATCTCCACCCATGGAAACTGATACTTAAAGGCAGATCTTTAGGTTCAATTGAAGAAACACGTTGTGAAGGAAGCTTAGGAAGTGGGGTTTCAAGGGAACTTGAAATAGGTTTGAGGAAATGAGCTGTTCTTAAACAAGGGTTTTTGTTTTCGTTTTCGCTAGCGGGTGAAACCATGAGCTCTTCCCTTACTTCAACTAAGCTTGTTTCTGGTTCTTCCATGGTTGAATTCATATCAGAAAATTTTGCAAAAAAAAAAAGAATGGTGCACTTTAGGTGTTCGACGGATTGTCAAAATCACATGCAGATAAAAAAAATTCAAAACAATGGAACGTTTAACACGGTACCGAAACAAAAGAGTGAAAAGAAATTACGGAAAGGAGAGGTTCGTGGCGGTGTAAGGACCATGAGGCGGCGCCGCCATCGTTTTGCTTTGATCTGCTTGAATGTTTGAGAATTTGGGCGACGGAGAGACTGCATTGACGGACCTTAAAAGAAAAAAAAAAAAACACCGATCTCTACGAAACGAAACCGAAGCTTTTTTCACTCTTGAGGTTTTAATCCTCTGCGGTTGTTTCTAGTTTTTATGTTGGTTTAATTTTACTTCTAATCCCGCAGATTTAAATTTTAATTTCTCTTTTACCTTTTAATATTATTTTTTTAATATCTAAGATTTAATTTATAAGATTATGGGTCGAGTAAGGCCAAGTCAACCTAAATTTTAGGTGGTTTTCTAGACCCAACCCATATTAATCTTTTTATATTA
This sequence comes from Gossypium arboreum, assembly GCF_025698485.1. Lineage (NCBI taxonomy): Eukaryota > Viridiplantae > Streptophyta > Magnoliopsida > Malvales > Malvaceae > Gossypium > Gossypium arboreum. Next base: position 1,358,734 of record NC_069072.1, read on the forward strand.
TTTTGCCTAAACTCTTTTATTTTTTGGATGGACCTTTAGGCCTCGATAGGTGGTTTGGGCCAAAAATCTTACTCGATGCCTGACTCGTTTAGAAAATGAATCTTACTTTTTATCTAAATCCATTTTCAAGCCTATATTTTTATTCAAACTCTCTCACTTTTTGGGTGTGCATTCGAACTTAGATGAATAGCCCGACTCATGATCAAGTCTAATTATAAAAAAAGTTATTTATTATCTCATCAATTTTATCATATTATTAAATTTTAATTAAATAAAGAAAGACACTTTCAATAATTATAAGATTTATGCTAATTATAATATTTAATTTAATTGACATCTTTATTATACATCAACTCGAAAATAGTTGATTTGAATGTACTCGAGTGTCTCGATATCATTCAATTTAAATAATTTAAGAATTATATAAAATATATGAAACTTAATTAAATTTTATAAAAATATTTTTAAAATGATTCATATTAGATATTGAATAAAATATATTTATAAAATGAAAATAATATTTTTAAAAATTTATAATTACAATTACAAATATAAAAATAATAATATATCTTATCAAATATTATCCTCGATAAATCCAAAGCCAACCAAGTAATTGTAAGAAGGTTAAATTTTTTATTAGTCCTTATATTTTACAAAATTAAATATTTAGTCTCTATATTTTAATTTGATCAATTTAGATCTTTATACTTTTGAATTTTGAAATTTTAGTTTCAACCCAAACAGTAACAACTAAGTTTGCTTGTTTAAATTTAATTACTAGTTTTGTAATATGCATACAATTGTAAATTTAGTCCAAAATTTTCAATTGGAACATTCAAAGCCGTAAATTTTGAATTCAATCTTGACGCAAACGATAATTGTTAATCCATTAATTGATCTTTTAGCTAGTAATAAATGGAAATAACAAATTGACATGACATCACACATATGATATCATTTGGTGAGTCCAAAAATTTTAAAATATAAAGAGTAAGAAGATTAAAAATATCAAATTAAAATACAGGAACTAAATATAAATACGAGAACTAAGGACAACTTAGATGCTATTTATGCAATGTGTGAGTTGAATATAAGATATTAAAATTCCTTTTTTAACAATTTCAAGGCTTTATTTGCAATTATTCAATAATTATAACACCTATATTTTGGTATAAAGCTATTTGACAGGAAAACATGATTTATTAATTTAACATTCCATTTATGAAAAAAAAAAAGGAAATAAATTACTGCCCATAGTAAGATTACTTAATTTTATTGAAGTTACAATTATATTAATAAAACTAAATTATTAATAATTAATTTATCAACTAACTATAAAAATATCACAAATGTTCTTATACTTAAAAATAGATAAATTAATCTATATCGTTAAATCAAAGAGTAAATTAGTTTTTTTTGTTAAAAATTATCTATTTCTACCGTTAAATTTTGGTATAGCCTGACGTACATAAATTTAATTTATCCTTTTTTTTAGTAGAGAAGGCAAAATGCTATTTGACACTTTCATGGTACTTTTATCATGAACCAACATAAATCTAAAAAATGCGATCTCAGAGTTCCCAATGCCTCCACATTGTCATTGAAACTAATGTTTAAGTGACAATTCAAATTTTATTTTAATTCAAGATTTTTCGTCGGGAAAGTCTGTTTAGATTTAATCCTTACGTTCTGTTTAGATTTAATCCTTACATTTTTATTTTTAAGAATTTAGTCCCTCTATTTTTCATATTTTTAAATTCAAGTTCAATTGTTAACGTAATTTTTTTCTGTTAATCTTACTACTGTGAAATTATGACATAAAATAAAATACTCCATTAAGTAGTTATATACCTAAAATAAAGTTGAATCTACAAGGACTGACTATCTAATTTCGCCTTTTTTCGTGACCAGAATCGTTGTCGCGGTCAAAGTCGTGCCCATGACTTGTGTGTAGCAATGTTAAAAGAAAAATAAGGGGTTTAAATTGATTAAGATAATAAAATAATAAAATACGAAATATAATAAAATAAAATAAAACAGATTTGAAATTGCAAAAAAAAAAATTAAGAAAATAAAATAGATGGGTAAAAGTAAAAGAGTTGAAATAGCATAATAGAGTATGACGCAAGAATGGAAAAAAAAATAAAGAATCTATTAAACGCCGAAGGCTAAGTGTGTGTTTAATTGATTGTAGCACTAGGTATTTATACACCCTTCTAGTGCTAACTTTTAATTAAATTTTTAAAAATATTATCGTTAAATAAATCAAAATTTAAAAATCAAATTTAAACTTAAACTAATTACAAAGTTTTAACAATATTAAAAACTATTCAATATTTATCCAGCTAATTTAAAAAAATCTTGAACCTTTTAATCTTTATCCAGTCATCTTTATATCTTCAATCTTTCAATCAAGCTCTCCTATTTATTTTTTGTTTCAATTTAGCTCTTCTTTATAAGAGTTTAAATTCAACACACCAACTTCATTCCAGATAAGAAAAACTCAAATTTAATAGTATTTATCCGATAATTAGCCATAATTCGTCATTTTGGATCAATTTGATTCTCAATCTTCAAAAATTAATCAATTTTCTTTTATTTAGACAAAAAAAATTTGACTGGCAATGAAACCAACATGGTATCTTGCTTAGCATTTCATGTATAGTTGAATGTTGACGTTGATAATAATTTTTATGAACTTTTTTTTGGAAAGTTTAGAAATTTTTAATATACTTTTCTGAGTTTTTATGTAATACACGTGGATTATCACATGGGTTACAATGTTATCGTCTTTAAAATATTAACATTTCAATAAAAATTTCCAATAAAATAAAAGTAAATTGTTTAAAATTTGAAGGTCAATATCAAAATAATTGAAAAAACTTCAAAGTAAAAATAATAAAAGAGATCTACTAGGGACTAAATTTGTTATTATACCAAGTTTAAATTCTCACATATCTCTTTTTACGAGAATCTCGTGGCGACTAAGCCACCTCACATCTTCCTTTGATTCTTCTCTCCAAAAACCTAGAGAGAGAAAACAGGGCCTCTTACCCCCTCTCTCTCTACCTTTAAAATCCAATTCCTTTTCCTCCCTCGAACTGTGTTTTACATCCATGGCTGCCTCCACCACCAACCTCTCTCCTTTATCATCACATCTATCAAAACCCATCACCAACAAACCCCCTTTTATCTCTTCCCCCAAACCCTACTAAACCCCCTTTCTCTCCGTCTCAAATCTCTTTTCCGTACCCACAAACCTCACTGCACCGTCTCCTCCAAAAACCCCATCGCTGACTTCTTTCTGGCAAACAAACCCGACCCAGAACCCAGTTTTATCCCTTCTTTCATCGACGATGACAAGCCCCGTGAAGAATGCGGCGTTGTGGGCATATTCGGTGACCCAGAAGCCTCACGTCTCTGTTATTTAGCCCTCCATGCCCTTCAACATCGTGGACAAGAAGGTGCTGGTATTGTAGCAGTGAATAATAATGTTCTTCAATCGGTCACCGGTGTGGGTTTAGTTTCCGATGTGTTTAATGAAACCAAACTTAGTCAATTACCTGGTGAAATGGCAATCGGACATGTAAGATATTCAACCGCCGGTTCATCAATGTTAAAAAATGTACAACCTTTTGTAGCTGGTTACAGGTTTGGTTCTGTTGGTGTTGCACATAATGGGAATTTAGTGAATTATAGAACTTTAAGAGCTATGCTTGAAGATAATGGTTCGATTTTTAATACTAGTTCGGATACTGAAGTTGTTCTTCATTTAATTGCTATTTCAAAAGCTAGGCCATTTTTTTTAAGAATTGTTGATGCTTGTGAAAAGCTTGAAGGTGCTTATTCAATGGTGTTTGTAACTGAAGATAAACTTGTTGCTGTACGTGATCCTTATGGATTTAGGCCTTTAGTTATGGGAAGGAGAACCAATGGTGCCGTTGTGTTTGCTTCCGAGACGTGTGCACTCGATTTAATCGAAGCGACGTATGAACGAGAAGTGAATCCCGGTGAAGTTCTTGTTGTTGATAAAAAAGATGGTGTTCAATCACTCTGCTTGTTGCCTCACCCTGAACCAAAGCAATGTATTTTCGAGCATATTTACTTTGCTTTGCCGAATTCGGTTGTGTTCGGACGGTCTGTTTACGAGTCTCGACATGTTTTCGGTGAAATACTTGCTACCGAAGCTCCGGTTGATTGTGATGTTGTTATTGCAGTGCCGGATTCTGGTGTGGTAGCTGCTCTTGGTTATGCAGCTAAAGTAGGGGTTCCGTTTCAACAAGGGTTGATTCGTTCTCATTACGTTGGAAGAACGTTTATCGAGCCTTCGCAAAAGATTAGAGATTTCGGGGTTAAGCTTAAGCTTTCCCCGGTTCGTGGTGTGTTGGACGGTAAAAGGGTTGTAGTTGTTGACGACTCGATTGTTCGTGGAACCACGTCTTCAAAAATCGTTAGGTTGATTAAGGAAGCAGGGGCTAAGGAAGTTCATATGAGGATTGCTAGCCCACCGATTATCGGTTCTTGCTATTACGGAGTGGATACGCCGAGCGCGGAGGAATTGATATCGAACCGAATGAGTGTTGAGGAGATCCGAGAGTTCATTGGATGTGATTCCCTTGCGTTCCTCCCATTCGATAGCTTGCAGAAAATGTTGGCTAGCGATTCTCAGAAGTTCTGTTACGCTTGCTTCTCCGGTAAGTATCCTGTTATGCCGAAGGAGGTTAAAGTGAAAAAAGTAGGTGATTTCTTGGATGATGGATTGAATGGACCTATGGATTCCATCGATGGAGGCTGGGTTAGAGGTCCAAAAAATATCGATGTTGAGAAAGAAATCGATCCGTTGTATCAACAGAGTAAGATTTAGGGTTTAGGGTTTAACTCGTTTTGATAATTTCTGTGTTGGTCAGTGATTTTTTTAGGGTTCTTCACTTCTTCTACCACATGAAAGCTTTATACAATTTTGTCCCCATTATTTTCTTTTTGCAAAAAAACTAGTCTCCATTTTATAAATGTTGGGTTTTGATTTCTTTTTGCTTGTAAACAATAGACAAATAGATGAAATCATATTATTACAGGGATTTTGTTGTAATTATTGACAATTATTTCTTGCAAGCCTTTATGTTTCTTTTTATATATTTTCTTTTGATTATGGGAGTTTAAGGACTTCACAATTAATTGCTAAATTATGTTATTAGCCCTTTTATTATACATATGTTGTGAATTTAACCTTTGATTATTTTTCTAGTTTTGAAATTTCTATTTTAATCACAAAATATCTGTTAAATTTTGTCACTGTAAAATCGTGTAATGCTATATTAATTTGCTATTTTATATATTATTCAAAAAATTAATTAATAAATTTAATAATAGTTATTAGTATTTCAAAAATACAATCGGAAGCATAAACTAAACCTATATCAATGCGCATAATACAAAAATAATAGTGAAATTTAACCAAATAAATTTAGTTAAAATTTAGTTGTTAACATTTGGATTCGAACTAAAATGACTAAATCCATAACTTAAGCACTAACATACGTAATAATATCATAATTTGGATAAAAGTGCCATGAGCCTTTATACTAGAAATCTGATTAAATTTTATCTTTTTGCTCAATAAATAGATAAATTAGTCCTAAATATTAGACTAAAAATAAATTAATCTTTTAAAATTCCATTTATTTTTACAATTAAAATTTGTCTCTATACACAAGAATAAAAAACATGCGACAATTTTAATAGTAAAAATAAATTAAATTAATAATAAAAACCAATTTACTGATGATTTAAGGTACAAAAATTAATTTGTCTATTTTTGAATAAAGTGAAATATAATCAGACTTACTATAGGGTCCTATACGGTACTTTTACCCCGTTTAATTCAGTTTAACAAGCCATTAATCTAAGCCATGCATGATATCCGATGTTTCCATAATCGTACTAATGGTCAATTCAACCAAACAGCAATTATTGTACCGTTTGAGGTTTTTCAATTACGCAGCATATTACAATTTTTGTTAAAACAGTACTATTTAATCGCAACAATTATTACAACAACCGTAATGTTTTATTAAACCCAAAACAATCTAAACTCAAAATCACTCAAACAAATATTCCAAAATGACTTAAATGTAAACCAATCAAAACATGAAATTATTTAAAATTGTAATGACCCGACCCAAAAAATCTAAAGCCGAACCAATAAAAAACTGAATTTTCATTATGCATTTTATAATTTTTAAAAATTCTAATTAAACCCCCCAAAATTTTTGAAAATTTTAAGCAAACCCCAAAGCTTAAATGGCAACAATCTGAACTGAAATATAAATATACTCAATTAATAGAAACAAACAAAGAGAGAGCCAATATTTTGTGTTGTCAATGCAACAAATCATGTCAAACTTGATGCTTACATTCCAATATAATTTATCTACCATAAATAAGTACAAAAACTATAGCTATATATGATATATAATTGTTTAAGCTATATATATTACTTTATTCCGTGATCCGAGATGGATACCTGAGGCAGGTTGAACCGTGATTTTACCACGACCGTGAAACTCGTCAAACTTGGAAATCAGAAACCAATGAATGGATGCAGATGAAGTTATGAAATAATGAGGCATAAGGTGATTTTTTCAAATCTTACGAATGCCGGGACTCGGCAGCTACTGATTAGACTCGGATTTTGCAGCTGTGTTCCCGTTCTGCTGTTGCTGGTGGAACTGTTGCTGGTGTAGCTGGAACATCTGGCGGCTAATGGGAAGCTGCTGCGAGACCATGCCTTTGGATGGATCAGAATCGCCACCTAGTTCTTGAGTAGCGAGCTTTAATCGACGGACTTCCGCGGTTAATGTTTCGTTTAGAGCTGTGTCCAAAAAGCAACACAATAAGACAAGGAACGAGTTAAGAACAATCATGTTTTCCCGTGTACGAGACTTCGTAAACAGTGGGAGCAGACTTGGATTTGTTTTACTAGATGTGTATCGATACTACTACAACCCGAAAGTAGCATGCAATCTAAAACAAGTTAAAAGATACAAACAGTAGAGCATGCTAATGAAAATTCGATTATACCGTCACGGAGTTGTGCCTGTTGTTCCATGGATTGAATACGAAACTTCAACTCGTTGTTCTGATTGGTAAGCCCAACGGAATCTCTCTGCATCGATTTAAAGTTCAAGGATGAGAAACAGGAAAGTATGGAATATATCCTATAACATTAAAAAGCTCTAAATCTTCAACCTGTAGAAGTGTTAATTGAGCCGATAATGTGGTAGCTTCAGTTTGCAGGGTCTGAACCTTGTGCTCCAACTCGGAAATGTACCGCATCTTCCTTTCTTTGGAACGAGCAGCTGATTGACGATTAGCCAAAATCCTTCAAAAGAAACAACTGATAAGTTAATTGGCAATGCTTTAGTACAGTCGAAAAAGATATTAAATCAAGCAATACAATACCTCTTTGCACGCTTTGGATCAGTCATTGCGATTTCTGCGAGCTTCTCGTTTGCCATAATTTTCTTCAGTTCAGCTTCACTGAACTCACCGTTTCCGAGCTCCAAACTAAAGGCAGCTGAATTCCCATCAATTGAATTGCTTGGTGAGAGTTGTCCAGGACGAGATCCGGGTGAAGGAGGTAGTTTTGGTGATTCGTCACTGAAGTTCAACTTCCCCATAAAACTATCCATCGAAACACTTCGATAATGTCTCGAAGTAGGAGCAATGTCACCCCCTGCACTCCTTTTGTTCCCTTCTCTTTTCTCAGTTGAATAAACTCCGCCTCGTGTCACACTATTCCCGCTCTCGTTCGCACTGCTTTCCGCTTCATTGTCACTACTATCGCCACCGTTGGTCTTTGTTCCACTCGCTCGGCTATCTAAATCTTCGTGATTCTCGTTATTGTTGTTCTTATCCTCGGAAGAATTCAATGCATCGATGTTATCCAAATTCATATATGCCGAAAACAAATCATCCATTACTTCCCCTTCCGATTTCCTCTCACCCATTCCTTCAACGTTACCATCAATACCTCTTTCCCAACTCGTTTCCTTTTTAACCAACTGAACTGGCCTAGGCACACCCGAATTCTCAAAACCGCTGCCCCTTACCGGTGGGGTTACCGTATTAAACCCGAAAGGAATATCACTATTGGACCGCCTATGTGATTTTCGTGGTGGCAAACTTTCTCCAACCCGAGGAGAACTCGCCTTTGGAAAAGGCGAGGGCGGTAACAACGAATGCGAATCTTCCATACACACATCGTTCGAAATTTGGCTCACCGGCGCAGGACTCAACGGCGGCAACGAATCGAACGAAAAGAACGACGAAGGTTGTGACAAAGACCGAGAATGAGTCTGTCCAAGACTAAAACCCTGAGAAGAACCCATTTGATGGCTCGATGGACGAGACACAGGGATCTGTGAATAAGGCGAAATGGGTGGGATCTGGTTAGGGTGTGAAGGAGGAATACCAACTCTTTTATTACCATCACCACCGCCGCCACCTCCACCACCGCCGCCGTTAAAGTTTTGTCCAAAATGAGAGAAATGCCTAACAGCCCTGATTTGATTAGGGTTCAATTGAGGTATTTCAAGACGATTCATTGATAAAACTTGTTTAGGAATCGAAGAAGATGATGTTCCAAATGAAGATTGAATCCTTTGCATCAAATCAGTATTACCTTCTTCACTATCTCCCATTTTTCCTTAACAAAAAAAAAAAACAATTTAAGCTTAACCCAATTGAATTGAAGCCATAAACAACAACATACTAAAATTAAACCCAGATAAAGAAACAAAAACAACATTTTGTAGTGTTTTTCTTTAAGTACCTTAAAAACAAAGAACAAGTGCTATACTGCTACCTTTCTCACGCACATATACACAAACACTTTACCACCTTCTTAGAGGATAGAATCATCAAAAATGGTGAAATAAAGAGGTTATTGGGATTCTGTTTCTTGCTCTAGAAACTTTGACAAAAAGAAGAAAAGGATGCTTTTTTGTTTGTTCTTTTTTCTTCAGTGTTGAAAAACGAAATACCCCTTTTTAGGGAGGGGATTTTTTATTTTTTATTTTGGAAAAAATAAAGATTGGATTTCATGAGATGCACGTAATCTAATTTCTACGCGTGAAATTTGCATTTGGGATTTGAATTTCAATTTGATTCCGACTGCATTTCGCAAAATTTTCTAATCCCCTTTGTCTCCGGAGCTTATTTAGCATTTTTGTTTTCGTCTCTCAGTCAAAGTCCTAAATCCTAATACCAACATCAGAGGCAGCAACTATATGAATCCATCAGACAATTTTGAGATCTCAAGTTTGAATTTTTTTTATAATTTTATTACAAATTTTGGTAATTTCTGTTTTTTTAACTGAATGTTTATTCATAACTTCTTCTCAATTCATAAATAAAATGATAATACTTTTTAATACACTCAAACCCATGTTTTCTTACATTGACAACAATGTCCATAATAATTAATTTAAGACTCAATCAGTCAATTTTGAACCTTCTTATTTATTGATAAATGGTTGAAAAATAGTGGAAATGGAATTTTCTCATAAAAACATGTAAAATTTTTGTAATAAGAGTCTGACTGTATTTTGTCCTATTCAGGTTAAAAATTTATAAATTAGCCCTTATATGTTAAACTAAATAGTATATTAATATTTTCTATTAAAATTTTTATCTATTTATATTATTAAAAATTGGTGCGACTGACAGAATAACCAGGCACTCCATGTATACCTCATGTTGATGTACAATAACAAATTTTTAATAATAAAAATAGATAAAAATTTTAACAAAATAATCGATTTGCTCTTTTAACTAACACATAATGACTAATTTACTAATTTTTTAATAAAGGGACAAAATATAATCTGATTCTAAATCACATCATTTTATTTTAAAATATTATTTATATTTAAATTTTTCACTGATTTAAATAAAAATATTTATTTTATATTGTAAAAATAAAAATAATTCTAATTAATTAAATAAACCCAATTTGAAACCTTGTGGTTTGCATCGATTTTTGTTTTTTTTTCTCTTGTTGAACCCTGACCAACATTGTATTTTACAAATAAGAGACTAAGTAACATAAATGTCAATTTGTGATTTTTGCTCTTTACTATACTCAATTTTAGAATTTAGTCCTTTTATTTTTTAGAGTGATCCATGTAATATGACATATTTAGATCATAGTCCTCCAACACTTTAATCATCATAATTTGACCAAAATTTTATAAGTATTCAAATACAAATCTTATAATTATTAGATATCATTTTTAATAACAATTACACAAATCAATTGGATTAGGATTTTATCAGTTGTTTTTAAATGAAATCGTATATATTAACCATAAGTTTTAATTTTTGTTTTTTATAGAAAATAACATTAAGCGAGTACATCAAATCCAATCAAACTCATGCAGAGAGAGTATTATCCGACAATAAAACATCTTGAATTGACGAAAGGGGTCTTCAAATAAAATTAAATTCAAGGACTATTAGACTCATACTTGACCATTCGATTAGTAAGTACATTTTGACTTCTTGAAATGTGACGAATCCGTATCCTGCAGTCACTGTTGATGAAGCTGTAAATTAAACATAGCTCAACTAAGCTAGGTACAACCCACTAATAAACACTCAACAAGCATAGATTTTAATATTAAATTTTATTATATTTTTTTATCATTTTAGTATTAATCATTTGTGGCAGTAAATCTTTATATATTTCTAAATTAGCATATTTTTTAATATTTATTTCTTGAGATGACTAAAATGTTAACATAATATTTACATGGTGCATATTGATCTTCTACTATATTTTTTTTTTTTCCATTCTTATAATTATTATTTTTTTTGTGAATTACAATAGAAGGGTAAAGCTCTAATAGCAACACGACTAGTGCGGTTCGAACCCATGTCACACCTTGGGCAGTGAACGCCCTGACCATTAAGCCAACACACGAGTCTCCAGTTAATTCCTTACTTTGATTTATAAGATAAAAAACAATTATAATTTCCAAAAAAAATTGATAACATGCCTAATTTATTGGAATTTAATGAAAAGAAAAGATTTTATATCCCTTAAAATATTTTGTTAAGGTTGAGAAAATCGAAAATATTTTAAATATATTATAATTTTAAATTAATCAAAATAATTGAAAATTGTTATGTTTTTTATTTAAAAAACCAATCACATGATTAATTTATACAAATATTTAAAAAAACCATTTAATTTTGTAATTTCTTTAAATTTCAATTCAAGTTAATTTCTATTTGACCAAATTGCACACAAAATCACAGCAAAAACAAGCAATGCATGCACGTTTTGCAATGTCAAATTATTAGATGAGATAATGCAATGAACTTGCGTTACAATTCATGGGTGCTTATAAGCAATCTCCCAAAAGAAAATAATATTATCCTTATCATCATTATCCAATATTTATTTTATATTAAATTAGAAAAAAATTAAATATTATTTTTCACCGGTTGAGTCTTAATTCAATTAGCATGGGTATTATTGTCAATGTAAGACATGAGTTCTAGTGTGCTGAAACACATTATCTTCTTACTCACGGGTTGGAGAAGAACTACAAATAATTTTAGGCATTATGTCAAAAATATATATATATAATTATTAAAAAATTAAATATTTTTTTAATTTTAAACAAATTGAAATATGAATACATAATTTATCCTAATACAAGACAAGACATGTTTTTGGGACCAACCATAATTCAACTATAATTTTTTAATCTGAAATATTTTATCATTATATTAATTTATAAATTAATAATTTATAATGATATAATTTTACTATTTTTGAGGTTGTGTTTGCCTTTATTACAAGAAAAGAAAGTAAAATATCTCTCCAAATCTTATCAACTTCGATATTCAAGAAATTTGAATAGTTTAATCTTTATCAAATTTAAAATTGAAAATAGTTAATTATGATAATTAATATTTTTCGCCATAAGTACATAATTTAATTGATATACTTTAATATTTATATATTCTATTAATTTAATTTAATTCTATTATATATATATATATATATATATTTGGATAAAGTGTTTAAAATTTTAAAATCTATAAGAGTTCAAAACAATATAAAAATTAGCTTAAAAAATACTTATGAAAATAGATAGAATATGTAAGATTTGAGGTTAAATTTTTATTGTATCAATTAAAATTACGTAAAATTGACCAGAAAAAATAAATGTTGTGATTATTTGTTCTTAGATGTTCATTTTTTAAACGATTTTTAATATATATATATATATATATATATATTCAAACTACATGATATTATATTGATGTAATTTGAAAGTTTCAATCATTTTGACTTGAATTTGTGAGAAATCAAACAATGAATAGATCTAAAATATGAGTCAACTATGAAAGTTTCATTATTATAATGGAGTATGTTGAGTAGGAAGCGGAAATTGGTGCCTCAAAATTCAAATTTCACTTTATTTAAATACATTTAAAATATTTTGGGAAAAAAATGGACATTAAAAGGAAAAAAAACAATTTACCCATTTACAACTCAAATTTAATTAAAAAATTAATTTTTTAATTTTTTAAATAAATAGGATAAAATGTAATTTAACTTTTAGTATTTTTACCAATTATAATGCATGGATCTCTGTCCTACTCTGATCATATTTATTCTTTTTATGATAATACCTAAAATTATTTATAGTTCATTCTCAGCTCATAGAAAAAGAAGATAATACGCTTCAACAAACTTAAACTCGCGTCCTCCTGCCTTAAGAATAATATTCATAACAGTTGAACTAAAACTGTTACAACCAACTAAATTAAATTAAAAACCAAAAACATTTAATCAGTAATAATTAATGTTAAGGTCCCACCATAGCCAAAGTTTCACTTTTTTTTTTTTTGGTAATTATTTATCTTAATAATGTTTAAAAAAATTATCGTGTCATTTATCTTAATTCCAAGCTACCAGCAGACAGACAGGTACATGCAGTTGAGACCAAACGAATATATATTTGTTATGATTAAGTGTAAGAATAATTCATTGATTTCTTTTCTGTTAAACAAGAAAAAAGTATTCAAATTCAATGTTTTTGGTGTAATCGATTCAATTAAATTAATCATGATAATTAATTTAATTACGTAATAAATAAAATAAATTATTTCGATAAGTTATTGATTATAAATCAATTAATTGGTTTAATCAATTTTATATATACTATTTTTAAAAATTATTTTTATAATATGTATAATTTTTAGTCAACAAATAATATAAAATTTATAAAAACTTAAAAAATAGCGTGAAGTATAAGTGAATTATCATGCGGATTATTATGTTTAAAATTTAACATTTTAGTCAATATTTCTGTTAAAAATAATAATTCAACTCTCTTTAAAAGATTGAGAGCTAAATTTAGTTTAAAAAAAAGACTAAGGACCTAATTGACAAAAAATATGTAAAGGGCTAAATTTATCATTATGTTGAAAAACAATAACTGATTTAAGATTAAAATATATCATAAGTCTATGTACTTTTCCGAAATTTAGAATTTAGTTCTGTATTTTTATATCTAGGAATTTAGTCACTCTACTTTTCAAATTTAAAATTCAGGTCTAACTGTTAACAATATTAAGTTTATTTTGTTAAATTTAGATTCATTGCGACGCCATCTTTTTAATTACATTACTACCGAGTGACTTTAAAAAATAATAATAATATGTCACACTAACAAGTTTAACCAGGAAAAAATTAACAATACTAATAGTTAAACCTAAATATTAAAATTTGGAAAAAAAGACTAAATTCTTAAAATAAAAATACGAGAATAAATTCTAAATTAGTTCAATTAAAACCTCAATTAATTGGTAAAAGGATAAGATTGAGGGATTAAATTGAATTTACAAATTTTTAATTGAAAGGATCATGTCCCTCTGCTATTTTATCAAAGCCATAATTTTGATACATTGAAGCTAGCTCAGATTACAAAATAAAATTTAAAAGAGGGACCATTATAGTATAATATCTGAACTCAATGTCCCACCATTATTCATTTATGTCCTTAAGAAAAAAAAATTGTATAGAAATTCCCATGACATTGCAATCCTACAAATTTTGTCCAAAAAAAAAAAAAACAACACAAATGTTGCCAAAATTACAATTATGTCATTTACGATAGGTCCCTCAGAATCAATTACTATTAAAATAAATTAAATAAAGTCAAACTTTATTAGAGTTAATATTTAATGTTTAATAAAGTAATTTTTTCGTGAAAAATTAAAAGAAAATTGAAACCCTAAAATAAATAACTACTAATGTAATTTTTATATCATTTTGTCACTCAAATTTTTTTGGGTTATTCAATTATAAAAATTACAAAATAGTCATACAACTATTTAATTTTGTCTTTTTAGTCACCCAATTATCTTAGATTTTTTTTATTTTTACATTAGCTAGCTGGTAAAAAAATTAAATAATTGAATAATCATTTTGTAACATTTTATAATCGAGTGACCTCCACTATAATTTACCTGTTTTTAAATTATAACCTTAAAATTGAAGATATTACACGTTTAAAAACATTCGAACACCCGTTTTATATTATTTTTTAAATTAAAATACATATTTCTAATCAAAACGTGGAATCCAAGGTTACTAAACTTACTTTAAAGTTGCCCTACTTATCTTTGACTAATTTACATTGGTGGAAAAAAAATCATAGGCATTGCTTGTCTCATAAGTTATAAAGAAAATTATCTAGACATTCATTTAGTCCTTTCCGAATTATTAAAAATAAAAATATTGAATGGAAGAAATTTCTAATCTTCTAATATTTACGTTTATGTTTTCGTTACTTAATTTTAAAATTTTAACTTACGAAAAGCTTTTTATTAATTGGTATAATAACATATTTAGTCCTTAATACTTACAAACTCTATCAATTTCATCCTAATTTCAAATAATTTAATAAAATTAACCCTTCACACTTACAAATTTTATCAATTTGATCCACAATTTTCCTAATCAAACTTCTCTCAACTAACAAACCATGTTTCGAGCCAATTCCCGATGCCATCGAGTCTATCTTGAAAATTTATTTCCTTTTCTTTCTTTTTTTTTTCATTAGTTTTCTTCTAAATGCAATATTTTATATCCCTTTTATTGATAAAATTTTGGCTAAAGAAATGGAAAAACTTTATAAAAAAAAACACTGTAGATTTAATCTTGTTGTTAACAGTATGATATTTCTTCAATGTACATAAAAATAGTCCTCAAAGTTGGTCATTGAAAATGGAAATTAAATATAGAGTTAAAAATATGGCTTTGAAAAATCTAATTGTTAAATCAATACTTATATAAAAAATCATGGACATTTAAATTTTCATAAGAAAAAAATGTGAATGAATTAAATAAATTTCCTTCTTGTGCCTTTTTAATTTTATAATTTGATTAAGAGATTTTTATGTGTTTTATTTTTTAATTTTAAATCCACAATAAGCAATACATATTACTAATATTATGATTTAGTGTCAAATCATTTACCAAATTAATTAAAAACTAAAATTATGTTAGTCAAGGTGAATTTTTTATTTACAAATATTAAATTATTTATATAATTTTATTATATATTATATTTTCAAAATTTATATTTTCTACTATTTTTAATGATGTTTAATTAATTTTTAACAGAAAATTCTTAAAATATAAACAAAAGGGTTATGTCCGAAATTAGATAATTTCAACCATAAATAAAATAATTAATAGATGTGGAATGCCTTTATTTTAAAAGCTGAAAATTTTGATTAGGAAATTTAAGATCAAATTGATAGAATTTGTAAACGTAAAGGGTTAAATTTATTGAATTATTTTGAATTAGGATTAAATTGATAGCATAAAGTAAGCATTAAAGACTAGATGTATTATTATACCAGTTAGAAAAAAGACTTTTATTATCAATTTAATGACAAGTGACTAAAATAGGAAAGAATTTAAACGTTAGAGCTTAAATTGAAAATTTTTAAAGTTGAGTGACTATTTCTATAGTTTATTCTATTTAAAATTTTTTAAAAAATTAATTAAAATAACAAAATAAATTTAAATTTAAATCCCATTGTATTTGGATTTAAATTAACCCCAAATCTTTTTTTTCTTTTTAAAAATAATTTTTCTCTATTTTTTAATGAACAATTTGACATTTAAATAAAAGATAAAAATAATTAATTTTCATTATTTTCAATTAATATGATGTTGACGATTTTCAAATATATATTAATTAAATTTATTTAATGAATCATGTGACAAAAAAATTATTGAGTCCAAAAAACATAAATGAATCTCTCCCATCTTTCTTCTTCACCTTCGACCTTTCAAAACACTAAATAGTGAACCCACAATTATTAAGGAAAAAAGTCCAAAAAGTTTGGGGGTCCAATAATGTGCCACTTACCACATTGCATTAACTTCATTTTTTTATATTTAAAATAAATATCTATAGCCTTAACTGATATAGTGAATTAAATATCAACTCAATTAGGTAGGTGACTTATCTAGGGCCTTGATCCCTAAAATAATTTTTTAGGTTCTTTAAAATTTTAAAAATTTTAAATTAGTAAAAATAAAATTATATTTTACCCCTCAAAAATTTATAAAAATTTGATTTAATCCTTTAAAATTATAAAAATATAAGTTATTGAAATGATAAAATTATATTTTTACCATCGTAAAATTATAATTTAATTTCGGTCTCCTCTTAAAAAATGGCTTCGCCCTTGATTAGGTAGGAACTAAAATACCATTTTTTTATAAAGCAAATTATATTATTTTAAGGGTATTTTATCTTCTCATATTTTATATAAAAATTTACACATTTAATCGATTTGAACTTAAAACATATAACAACACCGACTCAATCAAGTGCTTAATATATAATATAGATGATTTGTCGTATAATAATCATATTAAAATTAGTTATTTATATAATATTAAGGGTTAATTGCATTAGCCATCTATCAACTATGATTCAAATTTTAAATTGAATCTCATGCTTTAAAACACTCTAATTGAATTTTGAAATATTAGTATTATATCAATTGAATCTTTCTGTCAGGTTGGGTGTTAAAACCAAACTCCAATGTTTAAAAAACGTGGATCAATTTATAGGTGCATTGATGACTTAAATCTGACATGATAAAAAAAAATCATAAATTTCAATCTCATTATCAGACTTTTAACACATTAAATTTAAAATTATATGTATGGTTGATACATGCGTATTAAAAAATTGGTCTTCGTATTCAGATTCAAGCTAGCATCTAACATTTAAGTTGATAATTAGACCAATAAAATATCAGATTAATACAATATTGATGCTTTAAGAACTAATTATAATCATTTTAAAATTTAAGGATGAATTCAAAATTTAAACCAAAATTAGGTGCAATTAACGATAATATTAAAACTACTTTCCAACAAAGGCGTTTCGTTATTCACGTGGCACGAAGCATCTTTGTTTGACCCGACTAGTTTATGAATACGTGAACATTGCTTTTCTGGACACGTGGCAGATTTATGTTTCATCAAGAAAAAAGTATGTGGAAACTTTCCAATAAACTAATATTTAATCTCAATTTTTTTATTTATTAAAATATCTACTAAAGCGAGTTAAGTAATTAATTATTCGTATTTTGTAAGTCTATTGTTTTAATTTCAAATTTTAATTATTTTTAACTTTATTTTAACTTATTTTATTGTTATTAATCTCAAAATTTGATTTTTATTTTGTTTTTGAATTCGGATTAAATTAAAAGCTTGATGAAATCATAAAAATAATTTAAAATTATAAGTCTAAAATATGTTATAATTTTTATACTTTTCGTACATTTGGAATTTAGTTCTTATACTTTTTAGATTTTGAATCTCATGTCCGACTATTAATATTGTTAAAATTATTTTTTAAACTCGCGTTCATTACAATGTTGTTTTTAGTTATATGACTATCAAGTAAGAATTTTTTTTTAAATGTCGCACCAACAAAATTAACGTAAAAAACTGTGTTAATAATTGGATTGAAGTTTTGAAATTTGAAAAGTGAGGATTAAATTTTTGAAAGTACAAGTACAATGACTATATTACAAATTTGTGACACAAAGATAAAATTTGAATGGTTGAGTGGCCAAAAATAGAAATTTATTAATAATTGAATATATATTTTGTAATTTTTTATAATTAAATAATTAAAAAATCATAATTCAGTGACTATTAATGTAATTTACCCAACTTTTTATCATTCGACCTTATCCGCTTAATTTTAAGTAGTTGTCAATTATCAACGATTAAAGCGAAAATTACGGACCCACCTTAACAGTTAGGCAATCCATTCCTCCATTAATAATTTGATTGCGAACGATGTCGTTTTATGTCTAGTAAATGTTCACTTGCTAAGGCCTTTGAGGATATTTTATTAGGTTAAATTCTACATTAGTCCCTATACTTTGAGTAAGATGCATCTTTAGTCTATGTATTCTAATTTGGTCGTTTTTAGTTCTTATACTTTTTTAAATTTTGAAATTTTTAATCTTGACATAAATAGTAACAATTAATCTGTTTAGATAAATTTTTATTATTTGTTCTTATTATGCGTAAGTTGTAGATTTAATATTTATTTTTCAATTTGATTATTTTCAATTTTTTGAATTTTAAAAATTTCACTCATTACTCGAACGCTAATATTTAAGTCCTTTAACTAAAATGACCTAACCTTATTTTTTGTGGGAAAAAAGATAACTTAAAGCGAAAAACTCAAAAAATTACACTAGTGACTCAAAGCAATAACATAATCTGCTTCAGTTAAACTTCTAGCTGATTGCAGGGGTTCCTCAAACAAATGGATTTCTATGGAATTAGTCGCTATACACTTGGCCATATGATCAACTACTGTATTTTGCGACCTCGGAATATGACGAACAAAGATCTTCTAATTTCGACTCAATAAATGATGAATAAGCCGTATTTTAGTCAATGACTATCTGCAGCTCCGCCAACTAAAATCGATTCAACTAAAAAAGCATTATCACATTTCACATCCAACTGTCAATATCCATAACATGACTTTTTTAAAAAAATATTATATGAAAACAGTAATATGATAAATACTACATAAGCGATAATTTGTTTGTTATATAATATTTTAGAAAGAACAGAATTTAGTTTAACAAATTTAATGGTTACTGTTTTGGTTAGGACATAGTTTTTAAAACCTAAAAAAGTATAGAGAGATTAAAAATGATCAAGTATATGACCAAATTGACAATTTACAAATAGTACATGAACTAATAGCAAAATCTTCTTGATTTAGGGTTGAGATTATTTTGGAGATTTTAAATAAACCATGGACATGATTGTATTTTATCCTATTAGTCATGTCTATCAAAAGGGTTAATTCATAAGATGACCTTAAATTATGGCTCATATTATAATTTAATCTTAAAACTTCAAAATATTTTAATTAAGTCATTAAATTATAAATATTGTAATAATCAAAATGTTTTATAAACTTAGTCATCAGCTTAAGCCTTAAATGCTAACTCGAATGGGGGCAAAGGTATAAAATTACGTTAGGAGCCAAAATGAATTATAGATTTTGGGAGCTAAAATGTGATTTACAAAATCATTAAGATCTAAATAGTAATTTTGCCATTATTAGAGGATCACGGTCACTGCCAGTCTCTTATCTTTGTCCCTAAACTCGAATCGATATGGGCGTATTTAAAATACGTAGATTAAATTAAATATTAAACATGTCATTTCAACTTGTACAAGTATTTAACTACTAATTTATGGCTTTTAATATTTTTTTAATTAAACTAGACTTTGGTAATTATATAATTTTTTTTAAATATTTAATAATAAACTCCTTAGCAATACTAGATCGATAATTAAATTGGTCAGGCCATCAGTTCATCAATTCAATTAATTTAATCGGGTCAATCTATTTATTTGATTCAATTAAATAAATTATCAATCCATAAATAAAAGTCCAGTTCAACTATTCGATTCAATTGGTTTTTTAGCCTAATTCAACTAATTTGTACCACTTTTCAAATTAATTAATCTAATGATTGTCTCCGAATCGATACCCTAACTGCTTTTCAATCTGGTCTAAGACACTTTCTGATGTAGAAAACAACAAATCTTTTAGAGATATGGCATTTGAAAAAAGAAAAAAAAGGGGTTGGCTTGCTAGATACTCGATAGCAACTTTTGGGTATATTTGTCGCATCTAAATTAAGTCAATTTCTCTTTTGTTTTGTTCTTCCAATTTCCAGATTGCTAATGACCAAAAAAAATTATAATTCCATTACCAAGATTTCAAAATTTCCACTTTGTATTTCACGGGCAATCTTAATGCATGCTTTTCTTTCTTCAAACGTGGTCACATTCATTCATTCCGGTAAAACTGTAAATTACAGAAGTTTGGGTGGGCAAAATAGGATTTTATAATTGTATTAATTTATATTTTTATAATTTTTAAAAGAGTTCTAAAATAATTGTATCATTTTTGGGTTCAAAGTCACTGTCAAACTTCTCTAGTTTCGTCATTGACTGTAACTTAGAAATTATAAGAAAGTCCTAAAATCTTCGTCATTGACTGTTTTCTTTGCTACTCGATCTGCCACCTTGTTCATGGAGTTTGACATTGGTAGGTTTAGATGGGCAGTTATGTTCACTTGCGGTTAGTGTAAAAATAGTGGTAGTAGTAAAATTAAATATTATAATATTGTAGCGTGAGATAAAAAATAAATTAAATGTACTGCGCACATTTAAACCCACACGTATTTTGAAATATTTAATCTTAAGTAGTTAGATTAGACTAAAACAATTTGTCAACTATTGAAATTAATAAGAAAGGAACTTATCCTTACTGTCAAGGTTTCAACCACAATCACATTGAAAAATTTTAATTGTGCGTGGAATTTATTAGACCACTAATTTGATCGACTCTATTGATTTATTCGATTTAATTAAATAAATTGTTGAACCGGTTGATACCGTTCACAAATTAATCAATCAAATCCTTTATTTTGGACTGTTATCCTGGTCAATTTTTAGTCTGACCGAATCGGTCCAATCCAGTTGCTTTTAAAGTTACTCTTTTAAATGGGCTACGGACTGGGAAAAATAAATAAGAAACAAACGGGCTCAATGGCTTAGATTGGGCCTTTAAGCCCATTAAATGCAAAAGTTTATTTTAATTTTTTCTTTAGTAAAATTTTATTTATTAGTCCATATAATATGCATAAGATATATATTTAGTCCTTTTGTATTAATTTGATTATTTTTAATCTATTCAAATTTTAAAAATTCAGCCCAAGATGGTATGAGAAAAACATAATATTATCACACATATAATATCATGCAAGCTTATTATTTCTACATATCACTAATAAAAAGATAATTAATGATTTAACGATTGTCATTACATTAAAACTAAAATTTTAAAGTTCAAAAATAAATTACTAAAATAAACAAATTGGAGAACACAGGCTAAATCTATAACTTTACATATAATACAAGATTGATAACAAATAATTTAACCAAATGAATTTAATTAATATTGTTTTGTAAAACTAAAATTAAAAATAAATATAAAAAGCAAGATGACTAAATTTTACCAACTCAAAAAGTATACGACTAAAATTAACTAAATTAAAAAAAATAGAGTTCAAATCTATAACTTACACATAGTGTAGGGACTAGTATAGTAAAACCTGACCATTTTATTCCAATATCGCAATAAAAACCAGATATAAGATGGGAGATCAAACACTGCCTTGAAGGAAAGCAACTCCGAGAGTCTCGACTGTTCTCAGATCTAAACGACAACGTTTCCAGATCCACAATGGCTTCTACATTCAGCGGCGATGAAACGGCTCCGTTCTTCGGCTTTCTCGGCGCCGCCGCCGCTCTTGTCTTCTCTTGTAATCAATCATAACCCTCCCCTATAAATTTATCGTTATTTTTTAAAATTTTACATCTCTTTAATTATGTTCATATTAGATCTTTTTTAATCTCAATTGGTATAAAAATCAAATTTTCCAATGTTTATTGTAAATTACGTGATGATTCTATTATATTTGACACGGATCTATGAATTTTTTATATGAATAGTTGGGAAATAAATTATTGTTTTTATTCATCCGAGTGAATTTCACGCTTTAAAGTTGTTAGTTCTGATTGGGAATTAAATGACGGAATTTAGATGTGGATCCAATAATTTAGGGTTGAAAAAAATATGTTTTTAATTTGTGAATTTAGGTATGGGAGCTGCATATGGGACCGCTAAGAGCGGTGTCGGTGTGGCATCTATGGGTGTGATGAGGCCAGAATTGGTGATGAAATCGATTGTACCCGTTGTTATGGCTGGTGTTTTGGGTATTTACGGGTTGATTATTGCTGTCATTATTAGTACCGGGATCAATCCTAAGGCAAAATCGTATTACCTTTTCGATGGTTACGCCCATCTTTCATCTGGTCTTGCTTGTGGCCTTGCTGGTCTTTCTGCTGGAATGGCTATTGGAATTGTTGGTGATGCTGGTGTCAGGTATATATAGTGCCTTTTATATCCATGTTTTTATTTCAGATTGGACATTGTTGTTGTTGATTTATACTTTTCACGGTTGCTTAATGCACTCATGGAGTTTGCAACCATAGCGTTGCCATTTCCCTATCCGGTTTTAGTTCATTTTAATATCTATTGCGGCCCTCCCATCCATGGTTCTTATTACAATGATCTAGTTGTAGGTTAGATAGTAAAAGTATCATGGAGGCCCCTATAATAGTAGTCGGATTGCATTTTGCCCCTTGGGCAAATTAGTCACTGTACGTTATATTAAAGAGCAAATCAATATTTTATTAAAAATTTCATCCATTTATTTTGTTAAAAACTAGCATGGTTGATGAAATAACCAGCCACTTTCAACCTCATGTTTTAACGGTAGAAATGAATGAAATTGTTAGTAGAAGGGCATTCATAGTTTTACTGTTTTAGACCAAATGGTAGATTACATGTTTTTTTTAGGTAAATAATTGTACGTGACAGTGAAATATAAAGCTATAGTTTGTGAGACTGTCTTAATCATAAGGACATTACTTTGCATCATCTTGTTTATCTATTGCTTTAGTGGAAAAAGTTTTGAGTTTTTCATGAAATGGGTATAATTCTGAAGTTCATCCCTCTGCTTTATGGTAACCGAGAAGTTTGTTCAATTGGATAACATTGTTAAACTTTGCCATTAAATCGTGACTTGGAAATCAGCAGCTCAATAATTAATATCCAATGAATTAGCAACAACTTAGCAGCTCAAGTTCATGTATTTACGAACACCTAGTCTAACTTCTTAGTTTTCATAAAGTACAAGAGCCAAAATTTGACAAATTAAAGTAAAGGGACTTATTTCATTAAGGTAGAGGGATGAAATTCATAATTAGACCTCATGAATTAAAACATACGTTTGCCATTTATTTTGCATATTTGAATTGAGTAATTCCTTTGTTTTGCAGAGCTAATGCACAACAACCAAAACTTTTTGTTGGAATGATACTTATCCTCATCTTTGCCGAAGCTTTGGCTCTTTACGGCCTTATTGTCGGCATCATCTTGTCTTCCCGGGCTGGCCAATCTAGAGCAGAATAAGATACTGGTGGAATTGGTTAGTATTCTTTTATTTGCTTATATTGGTATAGTACCATATGAAAAAAGAGTATTCAATCGTTCTCGGGTTAGTTCCGATTTAAGCAGCAAATCCAGGGTTGGTACTATTAGTATTTAATGAAAAGCAACTACTTTTGAGGGTTCATTTAGTGGTTGCTCTTTTCACTTTGTAGAAGTAGAAATGAGTTTCTATGAATAAATTGACAAGAACCTTTTTATCCCTGTTTGAATGTTATTTTCATCAGTCTATCTTTGCTTCTGAAATTGAAACTTTTCTCTATGGAAGTTCAATTTTGGAGATAATGCCTTAATCTGTTATTATTTTTTTAATGATCCGTGTTTGATACATATTCGGATATGATCTCGAAAGTGAACGTCCAAGCGTATAGAAAAAATTATACAATCAATCTTCTCTATAACAACATTCGTTATGATAGCTAAGTTTATATTGGTATAATGAAAATTATAACCCTTGATGTTTACCTCTTTTGTCAATTTGACTTTTATTCTTTCTTAAATTAAATTTAGCCAATCAACCTTTTAAAAAGGGACGAATTACTATTTTTTAATGAAAATAATGATGAAAACGTTAAATTTTTAAATATGGTAGTTTGTATGGCAATTCATGTGGATTTCAACGACTTAGATGAAATTTTTGAATAGTTTAGTGGTTATTTTATAATTTTTTAAAGTTGAGTGATCAAATAGTGGTTATTTTATAATTTTTTAAAGTTGAGTGATCAAAATGTATATTATTTAATAGTTTAGTGACAAATTGTTTTTTGAATTTTCAAGTCGAATTATCACAGGTTAATATCATTTTGGGTTTATTTATTTATTTATAATTTCTAATTATCCATTTCCTTTCCTAAGCTCCCACCCACTCTCACGGACAGCTCTGCAATAACCCCTTGGTTTAATTGCAAAATTGATCTTTAATAAAAGAAATGGCACTTGACATGTTTTTATTGGATATTCCACATTTTTAGATAAAATAAGATGAAATTAATAATTCAAATATCATTAAAAAAACTACGTACTTAAAAGTAAAAACAAAAACAATAGTGTCTAAGAGCAAAATTTGTAAAGTGAAGTGAAGAAATATTAATGGGTAAGTTATATTTTTAGCCATCTAATTATTAATAAAAATTTTTTGGTCATTCAATTATAAAAAATTACAAAATAGTCATGTTATTCAAGTACATGGAGAGATGAACCATTTATAACATGTACGGTTAGACTAGCATGTAGAGTACTTCTACGGGTGAGAGTGTTACCAAAAAAATGCTCAATAATGTTATAAAGCATGGGTTTGAGTTTAACTATGTGCAAATGCCATGATTCGACTTTTTAAGTATTCTACGTAGGGATCTCATTTTGAGAATGATTGCTTATTTAAGTACTTGAACTTTCGAAAGAGTTGA
Organism: Gossypium arboreum; assembly: GCF_025698485.1. Lineage (NCBI taxonomy): Eukaryota > Viridiplantae > Streptophyta > Magnoliopsida > Malvales > Malvaceae > Gossypium > Gossypium arboreum. The sequence goes on from NC_069072.1 coordinate 1,383,890, forward strand.
AAATAAAACTTTCGAAGCATGACCAACATCCTTATTATTTTAAGAGGTTTAATATTGAATTATAAATTTTTAGATGGACCAAAGCGAAAATTGACTATTGTATTAACTTATAATTATAGAAAAGTTAAAATATATTTAAAATATTTATATTTTTCATAAATTTGAAAATTAGTCTCTTAATTTTATTTCAATAGATTGTCTCACTACTTTTCGGATTTTAAAATGCAAGCCCAATTGTTAACATCTAATATTGTAAAAAAAATTCAGTTAAATTTCAAAAAGCCACATCAATAAATTTAACAATAAAATTTCAACGAAGCTAACTATTAAACTTGATATTTGAAATTCCAAAAAAGAGAGATTTGAACCATATTTTAACATTTTCTAAATTTCCTTATTTTGAGGTTAAGGCAGGGGCATAACTAGGGGAGGCTGACAAGGGCTCAACTTTTTAAAATGAAAAATTTTCTATTTAGGTTCTTTAAATTTTTTAAAATTTTAAATTAATAAAGATAAAATTATACTTTGATATTCCAAAATATTAAAAATTTAATTTAATCTTTTAATAATTATAAAGATATACGCTATTAAAATGAGAAAATTATACTTTTATTATTGTAAAATTACAATTTAATTTTAACCCTAAAATTTTTTCTAACTCCACCCCTAGATTAAGGTTCTTATCTAGCCTCTAACACTATCTATGAAGTTCGATATACCATAAATAAAATTTTGAATTTGAATTTTATAAATCTAATTTAAGGGTTGGATTTTCGAAGGACTAAAATGAAAAAGACAAATTGAGATAAAATGATCCGCGTGTCATTTACGTGTTTGATGCGCATCAAGTAAACGAGACATATAAAGGTGTCAACATTATTTTACTCTTTTTAAGTGTCAATTTTGCAGATTCTCTGGGAGATAAGGTTCTTTATTTTTACGGTCACCGCTCACAGTCGCAGATTCATTTCCTTTTCTCAAAACTGGCCCCCATTTTTCTTTTTAAGGTTGTCTATTTCTTTCTTTTAAGGTTAAAATATATAATAGGTACCTATATTCTTCATAGATTTAAAATTAGTCTCTAATATTTTATTTTCATGAATTGAGCCCCTATGCTTTTCAAATTTAAATTTCAAATGCAATAATTTATTAATTTTTTAAATTTCTTAGTGTGAAATTTTGAAATTAAAAAAAAACTCAATAGAAGTGTAACTTAAAAATATCGTTGTAATAAAATTTAATTTAACAAAATAATTTTAATTGTATTAAAAGATATTAAATTTCTAGAAATAAAGTATAGGGATTAAATTATGAATTACAAAAAGCATGGGAACTTATTACGTATTTTCACTTATTTAAAAGTATATTGTTTTCTCAATATAAAAATAAATATACCTTTGAAACAAATTCTAATTTGATTTAACCCTTTAAAATTATAAAGATAAAGGCTGTTAAAATGATAAAATTACAATTTTAATATCATAAAATATACAATTTAAGTCCAGCTCTAAAAATTTTTTGACTCGCTATCTGTACATGTTACAAATTGACCCACATATTTTAAATTATTTAAACATTATTAGATATAATTATTAATTAAAAGTTACCATGTATTTTATTTATTTTTATGAATAATTATAATTAGAATAATTATTATTTCATATATTGATAGTAGAAATTTTATATATTACAAATTAAGATTTGAATAATTATAATTAGAATAATTAGCTAAAATGATAAATTAAATAATATTAAAAACTAAATTTATCATTATGTCTTGTTTTAATTTAATTTTAATTAGGAAAATTATTTATTACAATTATCGTGCAGTTTTTAACTCTGTAAATAATATTAAAAGGAACATATATCATTAATTGATATCCAAAAGAATAAATAAATGTGACATATGGATAAATTAAATTTTCTTTACTATCAATATAAAAGATAATAATTATTCAAAAATATACTAATGAAAATTATTCTTAAAAATAAATGAGATATATGGTAACTTTTAATTAGTAATTATATTTAGAAATAATGTTTAAAATATTTAATATATGTGGGTTAATTTGTAACATTTACAATGGTAGAGTAAAAAAAAAAGTTAGGGTTAAAATTAAATTGTATATTTTATAATAATAAAAGTATAATTTTTTATTTTAATAATTTATATATTTATAAATTTTAAAACTAAATTAAATTTTATCATTTTAAGCTTAAAATATAATTTTACTATTACTAAATTAAAATTTTATAAATTACAAAAAGTAAAATTAAAATTTTGTCATTCTCAGAGAGTATGGCCCTTAAATCTCTTAGACGGATCATACCCCTGAGTCTCTTAATGGTTCGGCACATTGAGATATTATATACCAAATATAGGTTTATAAATTAAATTAATAGGTTTAAGTATAATTCACTGATAATTATATTTAAAAAATAATTTAATTGATAAATATTAATAATTTAAAAGTAGGAATAAAAATATTTTAAAATTTAACATTAATTTAAAGAGGTTTGGTAAAGAAACATTATTCAAATCACTACGTGGTAGAATCACAGCCGTTAATACAAAATCTTCGTCACGAAAAAAAAATGTCCCGAACGATATTTTCACGAGAACATGGATCCAAACCTAATGTCTCGCTCAAAAAGGTGAAAAGGGAATCCGTATTTATCGGGACACGTGGCAGCTCGACGATGATTAACCGTCACCAAGGAATCTCACTATAAAACCTTTTTTGCCTTTCTAAAAGAATAACAAAATTCAATAACTGAAGCTTAGCAATACACAGGAGGTTGGGCCCAAATTTTTTAAAATTTGTATTGTATCCTTATTTTTAAGAAAATTTTAGTTAAGTCCTTAAATATTCAAAAAAATTATAACTTTCCAAAAATTAAAAATTTAAATAGATTCCTAAATTTTTACAAATTTTATTGAGCCTAAACTTAATGTTAAAATTTTCCATTTGCAATTTATATTTTGAAAAATTTTAAATATACCTTCGTGTATTTTTTATATTCTAGAAATTTAATCTTTTATATTTATTGTAAAAATTTAATATATTTATTTATACAATTTGAAAATTAAATTCCATTTAGTAACACTAATAATTAATTTTTATTATATTTAGACTTATAATATTTTAATATTTAAAGTTCTAATTATAAAAATCCAATTGATAACACCTATTTAAACTTGGCAGAATTTTTCTCAATTGGAATTTAATTTTTAAGTCAAATAAGCACAAGGATTAAATTTGTGAAATTTAAAAGTAAATGGATCAAATTGCAAAATCTAAAAGAATACAGACCTTGATATTATTAATATTTAAAGTTCTAATTATAAAAAATCCAATTGATAACACCTATTTAAACTTGGCAGAATTTTTCTCAATTGGAATTTAATTTTTAAGTCAAATAAGCACAAGGATTAAATTTGTGAAATTTAAAAGTAAATGGATCAAATTGCAAAATCTAAAAGAATACAGACCTTGGTGCAGAATTAGACCTTTAAAAATTCTCACTTTTCTATTGCTTTTTCTCTTTTGAGGTTGTGGATAAAACTGAAAAATACACGAGAAATTGATGAGAAATTCTTCGGGTACCCATAGCCCGTATCATTAGCCCGAATGAGCCCGTGAAAAGCCCCTATATAAAGGAACATTTGCTTCCATGCAATTCTCGCCCATTTACCTTTCGTCTCACGTCTTCTTTGTAGAACACTAAAACCCTTATTTTTCCATTAATTTTCCTTTCTTTTTTGTGTTTTAAGATCTGCATGGTGAACTCCATAATGGCAGTGTAAATTTTTTAATTTTTTTTTAGTTTTAAGGAATTTTAAAATTTTATCTCTTTAACGGTCGACGCCGGAATTTCGAACTGTAGGGTAAAAAAACGGCGTCCTTCCTGTTGTAATTAGGGTTTTTCCGCTGCTTCCTTTTGAGGGGGTAGCCGGGGCCTCGGCCTCGGCGGGTTTCAAAGCCCCCAACCTTTGAAAAAGATTTATCAAATCTAGCATTTTTTTGGTACACCGTCGGGGATGCCGGTCATGGCTTGCTGCGTAGACTCCGCCGTAGCGCCTCCTGGTCACGCGGATGCTGGGGATACATCCATTCGCTCGCCGGTACCTTTTTTATCATCTAACGCGGCCGCAGTCACCGCTGCCGTGGCTAATTCCGAGTCAAGCCATTGGTCCCCCGCTCACTCTTCTGCACTTTATCGTATTGACGAATGGGGTGCCCCTTACTTTTCCGTCAACAGCTACGGCAATGTCGTCGTTCGCCCTTATGGTGCGGGCAGTTTGGCGCATCAGGAAATCGACTTGCTGAAAATCGTTAAGAAAGTTTCGGATCCAAAATCGGCGGGCGGACTTGGGTTACGGCTTCCCCTCATTGTTCGTTTACCCGATTTGCTGAAAAACCGGGTCGAGTCACTGCACTCGGCTTTTGAATCAGCCATACAAGCTCAATGTTACGAGTCTCATTATCAAGGCGTTTATCCCGTGAAATGTAACCAAGACAGGCTCGTCGTGGAAGACATAGTCAAATTCGGGGCTCCATTCCGGTTCGGGTTGGAAGCCGGGTCAAAACCCGAACTTCTTTTGGCCATGAGTTGCCTTTGCAAAGGAAACCCCGAAGCATTATTGGTCTGCAATGGTTTCAAAGATGCTGAGTACGTTTCCCTTGCTTTGATAGCAAAGAAGCTCGCGTTGAACACTGTGATTGTTCTTGAACAAGAAGAAGAGGTGAATTTGGTCATTGATTTAACCAATAAGCTCTCGGTTCGACCCGTGATTGGGGTCCGGGCCAAGCTGAGAACCAAGCATTCGGGTCATTTCGGGTCTACTTCGGGTGAAAAAGGGAAGTTCGGGTTAACGACGACCCAGATTTTAAGGGTCGTAAAAAAGCTCCAGGATTCTGGGATGCTTGATTGTTTGCAGCTGTTACACTTCCATATTGGATCACAAATCCCTTCAACCGCTTTGCTTCAAGACGGTGTCGTTGAAGCTACACAGATATACTCCGAATTAGTCCGACTCGGTGCCTGCATGAAGGTTATTGACATCGGAGGGGGCCTTGGAGTTGATTACGACGGTTCGAAATCTGGTAACTCCGATCTCTCTGTTTCTTATGGCCTTGAGGAATATGCCTCAGCTGTTGTTAATGCAATTCGCATTATTTGTGACCGTAAATCTATTAAACACCCCATTATTTGTAGTGAAAGTGGGAGAGCCATTGTTTCCCATCATTCTATCTTGATATTTGAGGCTATTTCTGCTACTGTTAACACCCCAGCAATGAATCATATTGACCTCCCTTTGGTCATTGAGGGGTTATCAGAGGATGCTCGTTGTGATTATTGGAATTTGAGTGATGCAGCAATGAGACATGAGAATGAGACTTGTTTGCTATATGCCGATCAATTGAAACAAAGATGTGTGGACCAGTTTATAGAAGGGAGTTTGAGGATTGAACAGCTTGCTGATGTTGATGGGTTATTTGATTTGGTTTCGAAAGTGATTGGTGCAGCTGAGCCTGCTAGGATATACAATGTCAATCTCTCGATTTTCACTTCGATCCCGGATTTTTGGAGTATTGGTCAGGTTTTTCCTATAATCCCAATTCACCGATTGGATGAAAAGCCCGAAGTGAGGGGAGTATTGTCTGATTTAACTTGTGATAGTGATGGGAAGATTGATAAGTTCATCGGTGGTGAAACTAGCTTGCTTTTGCATGAGCTTGAAGGTAACGATGGTGGTGCAAATGGGCGGTATTATTTGGGGATGTTCTTAGGTGGGGCTTACCAGGAGGCCCTTGGTGGTGTCCACAACCTGTTTGGTGGCCCGAATGTTGTTAGTGTTTTGCAAAGTGATGGTCCACAAAGCTTTGCTGGTACGCGGGCGGTGCCTGGTCCATCATGTGCAGATGTCCTCCGGATGTTGCAGCATGAGCCTGAGCTCATGTTTGAGACCCTCAAGCACCGTGCTGAAGAATTTCATGTGGAGGACCATGACAATGATGGCACCAATTATGCTACTTTAATCAGCAGCCTCGCTCGCTCCTTCCACAACATGCCATATCTCAATGCTTTATCTCCTTGTTCATATGAGGAAGTCCACAATGCTGCCGCGGAGTTTGGTGCTAGTGAGGACGAGCAATGGTCTTACTGCTACGCCTGATGCAGCCTTTCAATAAATTATTTCTTTCTACCTTCTAGTTGTTGATTTCCATCTTTTGTGAGCAAAAGATGTTAGTTAGCATAAAGGGTCATTTTCCATTTTCAAGGGGAGGAGAGATGGGAACCGAATCCCGCACTTTTATGTAAATTCGGGTTCTTATACTCTCTTGTTCATGTTTCTTTTTCAGTAAAACTTTTTCGGTTTTATAGCTTAAAAATTATTCTCCCTTTTGTTTTCATTACCATTGTTCTTAATTTACTCTGGATGGAGTTTATGCTGTGTTGTGCAATACAAACATACATACACAGACGAACACATGCACACATACATACACACACACACAAAAATAACGTAAAAGGATAAGATCCAAATGTGGGGTCTTGTCTTATATCTTGTCCTTTTGCTTTGGACCTCAATCAATCAGAGCCTAACTGATTGCCCTGAACATTGGGGATTTTCATATATTTTATTTTGCTTTTCCCTGTCTTGTTGTGCAGTGAATGTTGGGCACTAAGGTGCCCTCTGCCCGGGTTTTGAGGTTTGATTCGCTAACTCATTATTCCTTGAGTAATTATTTGGTTAAATATTGTTGACCACAATCATGTGGCTTTCTGGTTAGCCTCAGGTCGGCTTGGTTATATCGATTGAACCTGTACCTACACCTAAAATTATGGGATAAAAAACAACGGAATTTTGGTGCTCGTGAAGTTGTTACGATATATTGTATATTGCTGTTTCATGAATTAATCTTCTAGGAGAAACAGTGAGAGGTCCCATCATATTTTTCCCTTCGGTTAGATGGCTAGCCTTTGAACTTTTAAAGCTATTGATGAATAGTGGATTGAGGTGTTTTTTTTTTTTTTTTTTTTTTTATGGATATTATTGTTAATTTTAATAACTTAACTTGAGGTTTGCACAATCTGATCTTCTTGTAGGTAACTTGAACAATAAGTTATCTGGTATAGTTGTCAATGTTAAGTCTTTTGTTATTTAACTCAACTATTAATTTTGAAATTTTGGTTTATAATAGATGAGATGAGAGGTGACAGCATCAACTAGTACTTTTTAATGTCTCCTTTGCTTGGTTTCACAGTTTTTCAATCGATAAGGTTGCAGAGTTTTTCATTGTTGTTTCATTTATAATGCCTCTGTCAACTGCCGATCACTTAGGTTAGCTATATTAATTGTTGTATTAAGTATTGGTTTCTATCTTGTGGTTTCGAAAGATCCAGCTACAAGTGAACCAGGAACGGCAAAGAGCTTTCCTCTCTTCAACTCTTTGGTCATAAACTTGTTCGGTTTAATAATGAGTAGTTGCCCTTCTCCGTCTCTCATTACACAACCTGAGAGTGGGTAATTAATGCATTCCACTTATTGAACAAGATTCTATGGTCAATCCATGAACCCTTGATTCCAAAGGCGTTCAAGGTGGAGACAATGGGTTTGGTACATGGATTTGCTACTAGCATAAGGAGATATTGGGAAGGTGAAAAATGTAAAATCATTTAAAGGAATCTATGTCAAATTGCAACCCCACACAAAAGAACATTTTGGGTATTTCAAACCCAAAAGCTATGTGAATGGATTATTTGTGTGTGTGTGTATATATATATACATATAAATATGTATGCTTGATTCTTTTTATCATTGATAAACAGCTAATAGGAAAAGCAAAGCAAAGCCAAACACAGAAAATAACAATCGCAAAATGTTACTCTTCATGTTGGGAGAAAACCTAATAGGAAAAAAATGGAACCAAAAAGAAAACCTAAAGAATCCTATGAAAGAATGGATTTAAGTGCATCTTTAACATAAGGGTACTTAAATGGGAAACCCAATTCCTTAGCTTTTGCAGGAACCACTTTTTGTCCCTCCAGAACCTGCATAAACAGTATATATTGAATCACAATTGCATGTGTTTTATGGATGTGTAAGGAAAAAGAGAACATACCACTGAAGCACCTTCACCTAATACAGCTTTGAGAGCAAAGTCAGGCACCGGAAGCCATGATGGTCGACCGAGGACGTTTCCCAATTGATTACACATTTCTGACAATCGAACCGGATTTGGTGCAGTTCCATTTATAACACCTGACAACAATTAGGTCAACCAAAAAGCAGGAGATGAAATGCGACAGTTCTCATATTAATGTAACAGAAACTAGGGGTGTAATCAAGTTCAGTCAAGCCCGAATAGTGCCAAGCTCAAGCTCGACTCGAAATTTGAAGTTCAATACTCGGCTTGAGCTTTATTGAACATCTATTTTTAAGCTTGAGCTGGGCTCGAGATATAATCGAGCTACTTGAGTTCGAGCTCGACCTTGATTAAGCTTGTTTACCAATTTTTGTACTCAAGCTCAAGCTCGGCTCGATAAGTAAGCTTAGGTTAATAATATATATTAAGGCCAATAATGTAATTTAATAATATAAAAATATGAAAAGCTCAAAAAAGCTCACGAGCTGTTCGAGCCAAGTATTATTAAGCTTGAATTCGGCTCGATCCATAGTTCAAGCTCGGCTCAATAATTATCGAATTGAGTTCAAATCTTTTTCAAGTCAAACTTGAGTAGCTTGCAAGTATCAATGTCTCATTTACACCCCCAATAGAAACCACAAGGAGAAGACAACAATGGCATGATATAACACACAAAGATTGGAATAGAGTAGAGAAAACATCAAAGCCCATTTCAATTCAGTTTTCCTCCTACAATAATGGGTTATTCAGCCTTGTTTTGCATTGGGAATTTACAAAAATTTAAGTACATTAATTCATAGAAGATTTTACCTTTATAAGATGGATTGGATAAAGCTTCATATATTAGGTTCACTATGTCATCCAAGTGAATCCATGAAAACCTACATATGAAAAACACTATCGAATTGTAGATTAAAGAAAACAATATCAGCTGGAGGAATGAAAATTAGAGATGACAATGAGGTGGGGTCGGTTGGGTTTTTGCCCAACCTGATACTCCCCAACATAATCTGACCCCAATTCGAAAAATTAATTTACCCATCCCATGTCAAACCCAAAAAATCAAAGCTATTCCCGACTCTGACTCGATTTAGGTAAGCCACAATTTATATTATTTTGGTACTTATCTTGGGGCGGGCAGAGTTGGTTTTTCTTAAACCTGACCCACCTCGACCAAATGAAAAATTAGACCCACCTCGAAATCATATTAAAAGGAAACCCGACACTATCAAATTGGGTCAGGTTGGAATCCGTCGAGTCCGGGTTTTTTCTTACATCCCCAATGAAAATCAACAAGCCAACTCCGATAACTATTTGAAAGTAGTTCTTAGGGATGATATAGCATTACCATTGCTGTCCAGAGCCCAAAGGTCCTCCGGCAAACATCATGAAGAGAGGGATCATTTTAGCTGCAAAAGTAAATATATCTTTGTTGAGAAAAATATATCTTAATTTTAATTATATACCGAGCATGAAGAGATCGAGAAAGAAGAGCATCAGTTATACCTAAAGCACCACCATCTTTTCCGAGTACAACTCCGATACGAATAAGAGCTAATCTCACATCCTTATCTACTTTAAGCGCCGTTCCCTCCCATTCCCTACAAACCTGAGCAAATAAATATAGCATCAGTAAAAGGAAACAAAACAATGCTCATCTAAGCTAAGTAATCGTTTTCTTTCTTTCTTTACCTCAGCTAAGTAATCATTTCCCGATGGACTGTTCTCGTCGAATACTCGTGTTTCACTTGTGCCTGAGCATGCAGGAAGAAACAAGTAAAATATGTATACGTTAGAGGAGCCTAGTTGCAGAGCTCATGTTTGAAGCATTTCATTGTTCATATTAATATGAACTGTGTCCGTTTCTTAAAAACCTTATGGATGTAAAGGTAGATACGAACCATAATAACCGACGGCTGTTGCACTAACTAACACGGTAGGCCGAACTCCTTGAGGTGAACTGTTTATTAAATCTACAACCTTCAAAAGTCAGCAAAAAGGGGCAATGGAAAAAAAGTTAAAAGAGGTTATAGAATGTCGATTGCTTTAAAAGAAAAAAGTAAGCAGAAAATGAAACCTTTGAGGTGACTCTGATCCTGCTTTCCTTAATTTCCTTTTTAATCTGCAATACAGATAAAAACAACATCGTATATGTACAGAAAGATGCAGAGGTATCTATTTTAATAGCGGTGTATGGAGACTTAATCGATACTTAACAAAAAAAGTTGCTGAAGATTCAGTATCCATTGCATCACTTAGCCAATGCCATCAATCAAACGAAGTGTGTGTGTGTGCGTGCGCGTGCCAACAGGCTGAGAATTTAGTATATTTGCATCATACAAAAATGAAAAACGAATGAGCTAAAAAGTTATGTCTCGAGAAGTGGGACTTATGCAAGAATATATGATAGTAAATCATTATGTTATATTTAGGGTTTTATGGTTTAGGATTTTGAACTTTTTTTCCTGTCGGGCTAAAGAGCTAATGTCTATCAAGCAACATGATACGAAGTTTAGGATTTAAGATAATTCTTCTAATACCAACCTCAGGAGACCATCTTGTGCTTATAGGCATTCCAGCCAAATTCACAACAGCATTCGATCCTTCGATACAATCCTTCCACCCAGCCTCCTCTGCTATTACAATTCCCGGGAAGTTCTTCACTACAAATGACAAGGCGAAACAAAGAAACAAAGAGGGAAAAAAGATATGTAAGTAGATGCATGTATTAAGTAATATGCATATATACTGGATTCCTTCCAGAATAGCCATTAATGCATGTGTTTCATGAAGGAAATCGCTGTGCGGATGCTCTTGTCAGGAAGAGGAGTGATCCTAGTTTGTCGTGTAAGGATCATGTTGTTTATTTTAATGTTCCGAACTTTATGGTTTTTGTTTTTAAAGCTGATATTGCTAGTATTCTTATGTACTGAACAATTTGCTAAGTAATGAACTGTTCTTCTAAGACCAAAAAAGAGAATTATGCATATGTACATATGTATCTATATGCTTGTTTTTCAGATTCTCAAAGGTTTTTCACCCATTTCTGCCAACAAAATTTCTTTCATCTTCTCTTCTATATGCAGAAAAGCAATGTAAGAGCAAAATACAAAAAGTACTCATTACCTTCTTACCCGGAAATATTGTCTCAGCTTTGGACTTGGACCGTGTCAAAACACAAACTTTATGGTTGTCTGCATTACAATTTCATCAAAGTTAAATTGTTCCTAAAAAGCTTCTCAAAAAAAAGTTAAATTATTCTTAAAAAACATTTACACAAATTAATAGTCTTTCAATTATAAACTATTATTACCTGCATGCAATCTCTGCACCAATCTTGTACCTATAAAACCAGTAGCTCCTGTAACTGATACAGTCATCAGATTTGCCTACAAAACAATCTATAAAGAATCAAAAAAATATCTCCCAAGGAAAATACTTGATCCAACATGATCAAATTCATAACACCTCATTTTGGTTAAATTATGCTATTAGTCCTTGTAATATGCTTAAGTTGTGGATTTAGTCTCTATAGTTTAATTGGAAAAGTAAATGGATTAAGAATGATCAAACTGAAGAACGAAATGGCTGATGGTAGAATTTAACCGAAATGGTTTTAACTGCTATCATTTGAATCAAATTGAAATTTTGAAATTCGAAACCTACATATACTAAAATTCACTAAATTAAATCCACAACTAATAGCAAAATTTGACCCCCAATTTCACTATGAAACCATATCACATTCATGGAAGTTAGGAGACAATGGAAAATTTACTTTCAAGTTAAAAGAAGTGAGTATCTATTAGAACAAACCTTTGGGGACTGAGCAGCACTACAAATAACCCTGAATCTGTTAGTCTCACCCACCTTTAAAAAAATACAACAAAACCAGAAAGCACAAAACGATTAGAACTTGAAAGCAAGAAAAAACAACGAAAAAATGGTGAAATTGGGTGTTACTCGGAAACTTACAGAGAAAGAGTGAGGGATGTGAAGACGAGAGGAAATGGAATGAGTCCATGAAAGACTGCAAAACACCTCCATTTTTCCAAGGCTGTTAGCTGGAAAAATAAAACTACGTAATGTAATGGTGGATATAGCATGTGTATTTTTTGGGGGTTTATTGAGGAGTTAAAGAACAAGGAGATGATCGTGTTTAATTTGGAGCCACACTAAAAAGAAACTCCATCTCCATCACCCGTTTTTTCCTGGTTTGGAATCTGGGCTTAATTTTGGTTAAAATATACTTTAAGTTCCTTCACTCTTCTTATATTTTAAATTTAGTCCCTAATCTTTTTTTTTCAAAGATTGATTCCTCTTTCTTTCCAAAAATAATGAATTAGTCACCCTACTTTTCAGATTTAAAAAAAAAAGTTCAATTGTTAATACTATGAAAATTATTATGTTAAATTTAGGTCTATTACGTCTTTTTTTTAATTATATGGCTATCAAGTTAGTATTTCTTTTGTCATAATAACTTATTTGGCCCTTCAATTTTATAAAAAAAGTCATTTTACCCCTTCATTTAATTTTTGCCTCTTTTACTCTTTGAATTTGTGTTATTTACCAAATCAACCCAAAATGAATGAAAAAGTAAACGTTTGTTAGCTTTGCTGATGTGGCAATCTACATCATCAATTAATTCATTTTTAAAAATAATTTTTTGAATTTTTAAACTAAAAAATTAATTAATTGCTTACGTAACAATCTATGTGTATGCTACGTCAATAAAGTTAATAGATGTTAACTTTTTCCATCTATTTTGGGTGATTTGACAAGTAATGTAAATTCAAGGGCTAAAAGAGGTGAAATATTATATGGAAGACTAAAATGACTTCTTTTGTAAAGTTAGAGGGCCAAATAAGTCATTACACCTTTTCTTTTTAATCTCAAAATGTCACAACAATAAGTTTAATGTAAAGTTCATTTAAGGGATTAATAATTGGACTTGAACTTTTAAATTCAAAAAGTAAAAAAGATTAACTTCTTTGAAGGACTAGATTTTAAATATGCAAAAAAATATAGCAACTTGAAAAGCATATTTTTGCATTTCGTTTATTTTCAATTAAATCTGAGAGCAAACCGGGGAAAATAGTACAACAGAAAAAAAAATACTTTGGGCCAAAAGATTCAATGTTTCTTTTTGTTTTCGGTACAAGCATGCGAGTAATGAAAACATAAGTTATGTGTTATAAAAAATTAAAATAAATTATTAATATTTAAGAGGGTAAAAAAGAAATGATTTCACCCTTAAGTTCGATGACAAAGATTTAGCGAGGAGAATAAAAATGACAATGAAGCAAGAAGAGGGATGAATTATTGCCACCCAACTTTGTCTTAAATACTTTCGTGAATGTTGCATGTATATGTAATCTATCTCATTTGATTCGATACTTTCGATGAACATTTGGTGTAAAAAGAAACACCAAAACGGTTAGATACTTTGCCTTTCAAACAGAAAAACAGCCCCCTCTCTCCCGGCCACTTGATTCGAAATCTATCAAATGGTTCAAATTAGCATTTTGCTACCTGAATGTATGTTACCGTTCTCATAAATAAAGAGCAAGCATTGGCTGTATCAATGAGTAAAAAACCAAGCATTTACTTGCTTTGTTATCATCTGACTCTTTGCTTGTATTTTCAAATGTGGACTAGGCAAGTGTTGAGTTTGTGGGGAAACAAGCTTCTTCAGAACTCATGGTTCCAGCCGCTCCATTTTTCTTTAATCTCAGTATGGGAACAATGCAGGACAAGTAATGCCAAAGAGAACACGGATTTGATCTGGTTACTTCATGTAATTAACCTTTAAAAGATAACATTCGCCGGATTCAGAAACCGAATTTCAACATCTGAAACCTTAAATCTTATTTTCAAGCTTTGATCCCTCTTGTAAAACAAAGTAATGTCAAGAAAAACACTTAGGACACCTACATTACAACCCGTAATGTCAAGGAACCGGCCCCTTTATCCTAATGTCTCCGGCTGTTCAATTACCGACCATTGACATAGCCATAAACAAATTTATAAAAAAAACTGCATATAAAATTAAGAGAAATATAGTTTATGACAAGAAAGATTCAAGATCGTTGTAGTTCCATGCCATGTAAGCAAGCATTTTGTACCTTCAATCAGACCAATGATCTTTTATTATACAAAACACCAGGCACACAACAATAAGCACAATGGAGAATCACCATAAATGTTATTAAAAGCCTTATCTCGTTTCAATTGAAGTAATGCAAATTAGTTGCTGTCCTAGATCACTCGTTACACACTCCACGATCCTTTAGACCTGCATCAACTGAAAATTAAAAGTTCCGACATTAAAAAATAACCAAATTGGGAAGAGCGGGCAAGAAAGGCACTTGCTATCACAGTCTATGTGATTTTGCATTGAATTTTCTCATCAAAGAGTACGCTTTGAAAGGGTTCAGACCTTAGTGCAAAAATATACAAATTTAGAAGAGACAAAACATGTAGAATAGCATCCCATAAATTCAATTCGGTGAAATAACACATCAACCACTTCCTAAATAAACTACAATAATTTCAGGACCAAAAAGAAAACCCTCTAGAATTCAAATAAAATAGAACTTCTATTACTTCTAGCACATATATCCAGTGTTGTTGAAACCAGAACGGACCAGCCGGTTGGACTGGGAACTGGCCGGTATACCAGTCTAGACAAAGGGATTGAATCAGCCTCAGTGTGAACTGCTTGAAACTGTTAAAAAGCCAGCGGTTGAACCAGTTTATATATATATTTTAAAATTTTCATTAATTTTTATGAATTTATTTAATTATTGTTGGACCAGCAGTCGAATAGGGAACTGGTGGCCTAATTGGTTTGACTATCAGTTAGGTATCTCCCTAGACATGCAATTTCAAACTTAAACCATGTTATAAAGGTGGAGAAGTTCAATCCTCAACATAAAAATGTATTTTTCAGTACAAATCCAAGAGATTTTTGCAACTATACTTTCAAGAGCAGTGCCGCCAACCAGAAGGCAGTTATTTGAGACAAACCAAAATTTATTAAGGAAATTATACAATGAATGATGTAAATCTAGATACAGTATATGGCTAACCTTTATTTCTTGGGAAGTTGAAAAGATGGATGGCTTAGTCATTTTCTTCTCGACCATAATCATACAAGATCTCGATCTGCATCAAGAGTGAACAATCAGAACCGGATGAGCAATAATAAAGCCAATCAAAAATTTAGCAAATAATAGCTGATGGCACGTAAATGATATAGGTAAGCCACAAACATTAAACAACTCAGTGTCATGTATATTGAGAAGTTGCAAGCCAATTTAGATGAAATTTTGATACTAGACCATCCGCTATCGAGTAGTAAAAACAAGATAAGCAAAATGGCTTGAGTTACTCTTCTAGTTTTCTTCTTCTACTCCGCAGTATAAATAAATTGTCTATTGGGATGATAATTGATGGATAACTATAGACGAGGGCAATGAGCCAAACAGCATGGAATGTGGGAAAGAAAACACGGGTAGCAAGAAATGAACAAATAACACTTACCCCAGAAGGTGGGACAGGGTTTCGAGTAAACTTGGAACCACCAGGAGCCCAAGGAACTGCAAATGAACTTAGTACATAAGCTTAAAACACTGTAAAAGGTTTAAAATACGAAAAAATAAGCATCTTATAAGAAACCTACCAATATCACAGCCAATCAATCACATGCAATAACAAAAGCGAGAGCTAATCAACAATAACCAACAATTGATGGACCAAACACAAGAATGTAAGTGAACAAGAGATGCCGCTAAGCAATGAGAGGTGAATTGACATAGTAATAGTTAAGTAGCATTTCTCTTCACCTACTTCAGCAAACCTTGGCTCTCATTTGGATTGTTTCACACAATCAATGAAAGTTCACTAGTATCATCAGACTATCATCCTATAATAACTAATTAGTTATTGACGAGATTTCATTCCCTTTTCAAAATTCTGTGGTATTCTCCTCTCAATTGTTTTAAAAGAACGTTTCAAAACAACCTATGAATCCAAAAATTCACTTACAAATACTTTCCACACAAGATTTATTGAGACAACATAAAATTCAATATCCAACCATATGACACTCACTTCTATCCTATCCGTTTTTCTTTGAGACAAGTCTACGCATCCACAGAAAGACAGTTTTGCATGTCCCATTAATTCAAAACAAAACTCTCTTGACAAAACTACCGACAAAAAAAATAAAGTACATACCGATATAAGGATCGGGATGCCGCCACTTATTATAAGTTGCTTCACCTGCATCTATCATTTTGTCAATTGTATCAAGATCTTCCTGTAAAAACACACCAAATTGTAAAATGCACAACCAAAATAGCCACAGAGTTAACCATTTTAAAAAAAAACTTTAAACCATTCTGACTATCACAATGACTATTTACAAGTGCAGAAATAAACCTAAGGTTATCGATTGAGCTGATTAAGTCAGTCTTTTTTTTTAAACTGAAACGGCCGAATCGATAAGTTTATTGCAGAAGTTCAATGTGCTCAAATTATCATCATAGAAAAAGAAAAGGTAATAATAAAATAATGTACTTCACATTCACAGATAACGAATACTCGTTCAAGTTTACTTTAAAAAAAAATCAAATGATATGAAGATGAGTAACGAGGGAGACGAACCACATGCTTGTTGGCTTCGAATTTCTCGCGAAGGTCAGAAGCCTAAGAAAAATAAATAATATAAATTATAGATTCAATTGAATGGGAAAACAATTGTGAAAAGATGAGATATTGGGAGATTTGAGGATTTGAGGAATTACATCTTGATAGAAGAGGTGGCGATGGACGGCCCAGTTGAGTGTGTCTTTCAGGGCACGGCGGTAGAGGATCCGAACCCTCTCCTTTTGCGCCGCTCTTCGAGCTAAATACGCCGCCGTCGAGGCTCCACTCATTTCAGTTGCTTTTGCCTTTTGATTTTTTTCTCCTCTCTCTCAGGCTTTTCCCACACGGTTTCAGTTCAGATAGTGGGAAAGCGTTGATTAATCTACGACCGCGGGCGCGGACCCATTAATGATGAAACGGCAGCGTTTTATTCTCTTACAAGTTATAATAAGTTAATTGCTCCATACATCTCCAAAATATTTACAAATTTTATATTAGTTTTTTATTCTAATTTAACCCTCAAAGTATCAATTAAGTCATTTTATTAATCTAGCCAACCCATCAGCTTAAACATCAAATCTGAGCTCAAATTTAGCATTGAGTGTATTTAAAACATATTGATCAAATTTTAATTATAAGTACACATCATATTGATAACTTGTATACAATATGTTAAAAATAATTATTTAAAATTTTAATGATATTATTTTCCTTAGATACAAATTATTCATATCGTAACCTACAGATCGAACTCTAATCTCTGAGGCTGGATGAACTCACTTCAGCCAACAAACATACCTCGAACCACTCACTTCAACTAATGCTCTCGTTGCTTGTTCCTATAACTATCTTTCTATCGAATGAATGTTCTTCAATTTAGGGATTTAGATTGAATGTACAAATAGGTAAAATGGGTAATATATCACGTTATTTAATTTAGAAAAGCATATTAAAATTCCACATCAACGTTGAGTTTATTATTTGCTCCTCCATGCATCATTTCCCAAATTAAAATATAAATACAGCACGAACATAACAATCATATGTAAGAATAAGCAATCTATCAAAATTTATATAAATATAAGACCTTGAACACGATTATAGCCCGTGAATAATACAAGTACACAAATTTCCTACACATTCATGAAACGGAGATAACAAAATCAGAACGTCATATTTCCATATTCATGTCACCTAAGAACCAATACAGGGAGATACACACAAACCCGAATCGGCTGAAGACTATTGCGTAAAAGCCAGTTTTTGGATATGAGATATACATTCATACACCACTCTATCTGATAATCATTACAATCTGTTTAACAATTTCAATCATTAAAAAGAATGCTAACATGGCCTATAATCTTTTAAAGAAAAATACCTTCTATGGCTGTATACAGATGTTGATATATAGGCTCATATAAGAGAAGCCATGCTGTTTTTCCAACCATAGGATCTCCGCCTAGGCCGTGGAGGAGTAAAGCTAAGCCCGAACATTTCCTTGAGAGCACGTCCCTGCTCTACAAACCTAATCAGCTTTGCAACGATGGTGGCGCTCTCTGTTACGTGATCCATATCCTTGTTTTTGCTCCACAACTGGTTCACCAGTTGCAACCTTCTCTGCTTTGAGTTTAACGAAATACCCCATTTCAGATACAGTTTTTGTCTCTCTTCTTCTGAAAACCTTTTACGCATTAGCTTGCTTAAAGTTCGTCTCTCACGCCGAAGAGCTCTCACACTGCATCAATAAATTAACCAATTGAGACAAGTAGAAATTATATGGAAGGGATAATGTAACACATATGCTGGAAGAAAGTAAACATAAATCAGCAACAAAGTCACCATGGAAAAGACTTCAAACGAGTACTAGGCCACTAACACGACCCAGCCAGTTATTATCTATTTGATATTCATTACTCCATAGTATAAATACTACAAGAAGAAAACTAAAGCACACTTCACGGATATGCGGCAATTAGTATCAACACTATATATTTTCTATTCGATATTGAGTTTTCAAGACAGGAAAATTTTGCTCCAAGTGTCAACAGTCAGTATCCACAAAGATGTTACGGATAAGAAATAATTGATGTCAACATTAGATAATGCAACCTCCTATAGTTTTCAAGAGAAGAAAATTTTGCTATGCTGACAAAGACCGACATATATCATATATATCCTTTGTTCAAGCAAGGAATCAATCAAGTACAGTGTTTTCACATATACTGTTCATAGCCCATTAGGCAATCAATGGCTGCAAGAGAGAGAAAGAGAGAGAACCTTGAAGCCAGTGTTAGTGTGCGACCATCTTCTACGGCTTGATTTCCTTGAGAAAATGTTTCCTTGAGGAAGGTAAGTCTCCTAATCTCTACCTCCATGTAAATTGAATCGGTTCGATCACCTTTAAAGAGGAGGAAGAAATATGTTCTGTGAACCAAGGAAACATTGCAAGCTTGCCAAAGTTCGAGTATTGCTCTCTGCAACCTCTCAAATTCCAGGGGCCAATCCAAAGGAGTGCCTGATGCTTCATGCATTGGATCCAATCCTGCACCTTTCATACTCATTCCAGACTCATCTACTTCTAGACTGGTATCCTGAACCTGTGATGAAAGTACCACACATTTGCAAAGAAATCAAATGAGACATGCCCAATTGCATATTTTAAAGTTTCCACCACAGAAAATGATAGGCATATTCTCACCTGGCCATCAAGTTGTCTCTTCAGTCCAGCAACAAAAGTATGAATACTAGTAATTTGCTCGTCTGCAGAAGTCTGGACGGAAGCACTCCCAAGAGAAGACAGAGAATCATTCCGGGAGAGCCGCCCATTATTGGCATCATAGTTTAATGAAGGAAATTTCTTTTGGTAACCATCTGGTCTTCCAGGAAAGCCTTTCTCTAACCCATTAGGCGGGGTGCTTTCATTATGTTCTCCGTCCATATATGGAGAAGATGTACCACCCGTGACATCATCTCTACAACTCCAGCTCCTACTCAACTTCAGGCTATTTTGAATACGATTTGCTTCTCTATCTCCATTCCTTGGGGTAGACATTGTTTCCTGGCCAGCCACATCTCCAACTCCATTTAATGTCAATGCCAATCGTCCTTCACTTTCACCATTTGGTACGGCAAGAGATTCAGAATTATTATTATCCCTGCCTGATCCTTCCGTGTCAATACATTGGACCTCTTTGCAGTATTCATCGGGATCATCAGCAATTTCACCTTGAGTCTCCAAGCTTTGCGCAGAATCAGTCATGGAATGATCTCCATAATTGTTCAGAGGCTTGTGATAGGGCTCTTCATGATTACTCGTGCTCTCTGTGTCGTCATAACCATGGATTGGATTAAATTTTCGAACATGCACATGAAATTGATTAGAATCAGCCAAACATGATGACTCTGATGCTGAATAGTCATCTTCCCATGTATCCGCAGCTTGTTGATTAGGATGGTAATTGATTCTTGCCTGATCAGAAAAAGGGAAAGAAGTGTCGGTCCAAAAATGGAACTATTAACCAACATTAAGAAATGAAAATTTTATGAACAATATACATCAAAAAGAAAATAATGAATAATGTTGCTATAGGCATTCTATTCAGTGAAAGCACGACATGCAAGGATACCATAGGCAATAACACGTACCGATTGCACCGACTCTTGATCATTTCCAATCATCCTTAGCAGATCCTTGACCCGAGATTGAGCAAGATCACGTTGCATAGTCAACTCTCTAATCTCCTTCTCCATCTGAATAGTGCAGAGTCATGTAAACAATGTTAGGTGACATGTAACATGCAAATGCCTCGGCTTTCCCTTCTGTATTTTACATGTCAGACACCTCAAATCGGTAGGCTTCTTAGTCAGAAGACAACAATTTGCTTGCAGCCTAATTTTCCACAAGCAAAAGTATCTATCTGTGTACTATGCTGAAGTTTCAGCCATTTGCATTTAATTTTATATCACCAAAGCTTTATAAGTTTTAACATAGAATGCATGATTCACCAACATGTTTTTGTTTCACTTTTATCATGCTAGGAAAGATAAAGAGACGCAGTTGCATATGTTGCATATTAGACAAGACAAAATAATAATTTTGTTCATTAAAGAGGACCCCTTGACATCCTTAATAAATTTCCCAAAGGGGATGGTTACCTTTTGGATCTGAAGATCTTTCTTTCTCAGTAAAGTTGCATAGTCACTGTTTGAGGAAGGAGGCACAGGACTCCTGAGTTCACTTTCTAACCTGGCCACCTCTCTTTGTAAATGCTTAACTAAGGCCTTATCAGACATGACCACGTTGACCTGCGCTTTTGTAGTAACTTCTTTTGCACAACAAGCAAACAGAAGAGTATTTCTGGTTTGTTCAACATGGCTCCGTGCGGGGCTCAAGGTACATATGATGGCAGTCCTGGCATTGCCACCCAAACAGGGCTGCAGTAAGCGTGTCAGCTTAGAATCCCTATAATTGATATGTCCTTGTCTGCCTTTACTGCATCCACCATAGCAAACCATTGATGAGTTGAGCAATTATAGTGGGTGACAATAGTTTAACAAGACATTGTCTTTTTCTACATCATCAATATTCTGTACTTGAACACATTATTGTAGTAATAATTACTACAAATCCAACTGGATATGAATAATTATCCCTAAAGAATATAGTAAATAGTTATTCAAATATTAGTGTCAATGAGAAAGATTCAACACTGAATCTAATTAAGCAAACTGTCATAAAACTATGCCCCACAGTCTGTGTTTCAATTTAAAATTGATGAGTTGAGCAAATATAGTAGGTGACAATAGTTTAACAAGACATTGCCTTTTTCTACATCATCAATATCCTGTACTTGAAGACGCTATTGTGGTAATAATTACTTCAAATCCAACTGGATATGAATAGTTATCCCTAAAGAATATAGTAAATAGTTATTCACATATTAGTGTCATTGAGAAAAATTCAACACTGAATCTAATTAAGCAAACTGTCATAAAACTATGCCCCATACTCTTTGCTTCAATTTAAAATTGAAAAGTGACAACCATAAATGAAACGAATAGGAGCTCAATCAACCTCACACTAATGAAATATAACTCCTTAAACAATCAAGACAACTATGCTTAAAGAAATTAGACATTAAATAATCTCTTGCTGGTGATTGAAATGAAAAAAAAGAAAACTTTAGATATATGATAATCCAATCAACCTTAGCTTGCGAACAACAGTTGACAGAGTAAGTAAACTACGATTTATGTGGCAACCCTCTTTCAGTCTTGCCCCAGTGGATAAGGCCTGGGATGCTCGCTCACTTCCGGCCAAATCAATAAAATTCTGCACTCAAATACCATTTTTGCATCACTTTTTTTTTTTCATTTGAGAATAACAACTTATGAACTTAAAGTGTGAAAGTAAATTACATGAGCCATACCACACTTGCTGCAAGGCTTGTTGAATTTTCTTTTCCTAGGAACTCACGAGCAGAGCTTTCAATTGTCTACAAAAGTTAGAATGGACATTATGGTAAGCTAAAAAGGGAAAGAAAAACTCAACATTAGCAATTAAATGTTCAAGCAAGAGAAGGGCAAGGGAGAATACCAATCTTATAATTTGATGAGATCGGGAGCTTCTCTCATTCAAGGAAGTCTCACCTATCCTTCTTTGAGCTGCAATGCATTAGAAAATTACTAATAATCCATAATCATCAAGTAAACAGAGAACTTTGAAAATGCTCTACCTTCACAAATTGCAAGTAGTTCTTTCAAATGGTTCCAGTCCTTCAGGGGTTCCTCTGTGACTTTTTCCACAATAGTTCCTCTCTGACAAAATGAACTTGTTAGAGCAACCATAAGCGCAAGAAAATGAAACAAATATTATAATATGGATGTGGCTACTCACCTCAGGATCATCACGCAGCCTAAGTTGGGTGTTACCTGAGGTTAAGAGGTCTCTAATGGCTTCATTGTATATCTCAATTGCTGAGAACTTCAAAACAAATGCTCTCTCTTCATGCTGCGGTGATAATATCAGTACCATGTGAAAAAAATGCTTTTAGAGAATAATCGTGAGAAAATGCAACATGATGAAAGAAAAATGAGTTAAAACTTTCATTACTCTGTTTATGTAGTCAAATATATCTGCAACAGTATACTCAGTTATTCCATTCATTGTGTATGTCTTCCCACTGCTAGTTTGTCCATAAGCAAAAATGCTAGCTGGGGAACAGAAGGAAGAAAATTGTTAGAGAACTTTTTACTTGCCATGAAGTTTATCGACAGAGAACATTTACCAAGATGCCAATAACCATACTTACAATTAAGACCATTAACAACTGAAAGAGCAATCTCCTTGGCTCCTTTCTCGTACACTTGCTTTGTCGAGCAGTCACCCCGAAATACTCTATCTGTCCCCACCATAAAAAGGAAGAAAGAAGATACAATCTATTGATCAAAATTGCTTGTCAATCCGAAGCACACAACAGAAATAACAATTTCCACGTTTGATGCTTTAACACCTAATTTTGAACTTAAGCCAACAATTTACAGTACCCTCATAAAGCTGGCCTAGGTTCAATTAACCAGATTTATTAAAGGACAAATTTATTATCATTTAAGTATATCAAAGTTTTAAAAGAAAAATGCCTACGGCAGCAAATGTGAGCTAGAAACTGGGAGCTGGTTATCATATTTTAATGCAACAAAATTTATTAGATCACAACAAAGACATGAAAATAGGGGGAGTTTGCTTACCGAATGTATAGGCAGACGGGAATGTGGATCCTTCCCGGAGGGTGTTCCGGTATAGGATAGTACTGTCATTGATGCACTCCCAATCAGCAACTTCATTTGCTACAATTTCCTGGTCACTCAAAGGCCTCAACCTCACCAGCACAAGAATCCTCTCCTCACGAGCAGCAGCCAGTTGGACCTTCTGTTCCTTCTCCAACTTCTTCAACTCTTCCCCACCAATTGCCCCCATTTTTCACACTCCTCTTCTACAGTTACTAGCCCTACCACACATTATATAAAAATAGACCCATGAATTTTCACATTCTCAAACAGATTGGAAAAAAGAAAAATCAAACTCAAGAGGTACTCAACTATACAAACTCACTGTTGCTTTCCTAAAAATGCAAGCTAGTTTGTTGTGGCAGCCAAAGAAAATATTAGGCCTAGGCCCATCCTTTCACAACCATAATCTATCTGCAAGAAGAAGCAAATCATGATTATTTGATTACCAAAACAACTAACTAAAGAAAATTGATTGCCAATATCAGTAACAACGAACTAATCATAAAGTTTTATCCAACAAATCTGAAAATGATTTGATTTCCATACCTTATTCTTTAAGGTTAAACATCAACTAAAAGAACATTTAAAAAATGGAAACAGAAAATAAATGTCAATGAATCTAGTAGATAATATGGAAACCTCCCTCCCTACTAAAAAAATCATTTAAGAAAAAGCGAAAATATTTATTTTTACTTCTTGAAAGAGTAGAAAACTTTCCCTAGTGGGCACCAACATATGCTTAAACGGCAAGCTAAACCCACCTCCCACCCCCCAAAAAAAAAAAAAAAAAGAAGAACTATATACATGAAAAAATAAAAATATTTTCATTTATTTTTCTCATTTCTGCATTTTTTTAATTATTTTTCCTGGAAAAGAACTGACGAAAATAACAACTTCAGTACCAAAACAGTGTCGTTTTCCCTTCATTTATGCTCTGATCTGAATCTTTTTAACTAGACTCTTCCACCTCGATACTCGAGCACTGCAAAAAAAAAACAGAATAAAATCTAAAAACAGCTTAAAAACACAATATAACAGAGCATTTTCAACGTAAAACTCCAAAATTCACAGTTTTTTTAGTACTGATAAACACACAATTTTTTAGATCAACAAACACAAAAAATGAAAATATATATAAAAAAAAACTATTCTCACGTACAAAACAAAATTGAAAATCCACATTTGAAGTCTTTCATAAATTAAAATAAATCGTAATTCCTCATTTAAATTTAAAAGCTTTTTAAATAATGAAAATGAAAGCTGCTAAGAACTTCATCGAAAAAGAAGAGAAGAGAGAGAGACCTGGAAGAGTAAAAAAGGAAAATAGAAGCGAAAATCAAAGCTGCTATAGCTTTAATAAAGCTGAAAAAAATAAGACTAAGGATAAAATTGAGAAACTGAATTTAAACGAAGGGTTAAAATGGAAATAAAAAAAAGGATGTACGGTAGTTTATGGAACAGTGAAAAAACCGGCGATTAATATGAAAATTATGAAGGGAGAAAGAAGGAAAGAGCGGTTGTTTTAGCGGTTTTTTTGGGGGAGTGGGGGAGAGAGATCGGAAATGGGACCGGTGGTCCTGGAAATCTAGATGCTGCGTCAACGTCTCTTTTTGAAGCTTCTCTTGCTAGCGCCTCGTGGGGATCATATCTTTTGGTTAAATTTTATAAAAGGTCCTTGTATTATGTTTTTTTCTCGGATTTAGCCTTCTACTTTTGATATTTTAGTCTTGTTTTTTTGGGGGGAGTTTACATATGTAAATACGGTACAATCAAAAGTGCATTACAGCAATAAATAAGGTGGGGAATCCCAACTCCCCCGAGAAAATTTTTTGAAGTATTATCCATCAATAATAGATTGAATCCTTGTACTAAAGTTTTGTCTTGTCTTGTCCTTTTGAGGTTTGAGCCCCTAACCTATTGCATATAGGTTACCATTTAGGGCATGTAGTTGATACCATGGTTGCAAATAAGTGACCTAAATGCCTCATATTTGTGGTTTAAGTCCCTTTGTGCTCAAGTGAGGTTCATAATTATTACATATCTTGTACTGTCAACTTTGTATTGAGTCTTGCAGGTTCATCAATTGAGGCTCTCTCAGCTCCATGAATCAAGCTCATCGGGTGGCCGCTCATGGCACATTGGCTCTCAACAGTGTACAAGAGATAAAACTCCCTACTGGAGAATAATACATTCGATTGTTGGAGGATCAGTTGAGTGCCCAGTAGACGACACTTTGAAAACTTTCTCAAAATATTAGACTCTTAACAAATCACATGCTCGAGCAACTATAAAGTAGAATCAAACTAATACAAAACACAAACAATTGATGAATTAGAATATAACCGAACAAAATCCACCTATAAAAACCACGCATGATAGTATTTAATGACCCATGTATAACAATTGTATACGGTAAGACTCGAATATAATTACTAAAGGATCTAGGACTTATCGATTTAATCTTTTTACTTTAAATGTTTATTTTCATTAAGTCTTTTTCTTTTAAATCGATTTTTTTACAGAATATGATATATATTTTAATTTAATATTTAAAAATATATATGATGATATGATATATATTTATAGTGATGAACATTTTTTCCATATTAAAAATGATAATATATATATGATATTTTGAAACTGTAAAAAAATAAAGTGTGTATAAATCATATCACTGTATATTTAAAAATAAAATAAAATTGATTATTTGATAGAGTTAACATGGAAAAAAAAAAACGCTTGCCTCAATATTGAAAATACATATCGAAAAATAGAAGAATAAAAAAGATCAATTTAAAGGGACCTTTCGTAAAATTTGACCTTATAACTTTGGGACTGGGCCATTTGGATGATTCAATTACGGTTTTGACCTTGCTCTTTTTTTAATGTTGGGTTCATGAAAGGGAAGGCACGTGGTCATTATGTATTTGTCAGGTAGCTTTCCATCACACCGTTCGATCGGGATCTTATTACCGTTAGATTGTTGAAAATAATATTAATATAAATTATTTTTTTCTTTTGTTTTTCCTCTCGAGGAATTCCGAATTTCTAATAAATTTTTTATTCCATCATTTATTTTAGATAAAAAAAGTAAAATAGTTAAAATCTCTAAAAATAATTATCAAGTTGAGATTCATAAATGGATAACAAGTTAAATTTGAAAAATGCATTTATTATAACGGATAAATAAATGAATTTAATAATATTACTTCTAGCATTTTATTATTGTTTTTAAAATTAGACTATTGGTTGGATCGAGAATTAATTAAAGTATTAATTTGAAAAAAATGTTCCATTGGTTGTCCGGTAAATTGGCATAGACCGTTTGAAGTAGATTAAAAAATTGGTTGAATAAGTAGTTTAATCGGCTTTCTTATTTTTAATTTTAAATTTTTTTATGAATTTTAATAATTTTTACTCGAATTAAATAAATTAGTCATATCAACAACCAATGACTTGATCGATTCAGCCACAAATTTGATTCTAAAAAACTTGCTTTTTACGTTAAATAAAACATTTTAAAAGATATTTAAATTTTTAATAATATATTTAAACTAAAACTAATCATACATATTATTATTAATCAACAATTATGATAAAATTTTAAATTCAAAATCACACCTTTTAAGGGTGGGATTCGGCGTCTTAAAACTTTTAAAATTTCATATCTGAGTCTCACTCCATGTAAACTATGTTCGAATTCTAAATCAAATTTTATTTTATTTAAGTTTATGTTTAGATAAAAGTGTTAACGAGCAAAATTGAGTCGGGTCAAAACCTGGTTCCACAAAAATTCTAAGCTCACCCAAATGGCTGGTTTAACCTATTTAAATTTTCTTATTTTTAAATAGTAAAACAAGCCTAAGCAGACCGAGTTGAAAATAATTAAATTTAAACTCGACTCATTAACACTTTTAATTTTAATTATATTTTGTTTCAATCTAATTGTGATTATAGTTATTTAGAGGTTTATTATTTATATTGTAATTATGATAATTAAGGCTGCAAATTAATTGTCAAATGGCAGCCAATTAGGATTATTCCTTTGATGTATTTGTTTTTTTTTCTTATCATTTCAATAATAAAAAAGGATCGCTCTCATAAATATCAAATGTCAAACTTAAGAGCTCATAGAATTTTTATTTTGTTTTTAAAAGATAAATATTTTTATTATTTTTATGGATAATATATATTGATATAAATAGGAAAAAAAGTATAAAAATTAAATAAGCCAAAAACAATATTGTTCACAGAAAATTTATTATTTCATTTTATATGATATAATTAAACATGTAATTCTCTGTTTTCGTAGTCTCTCTATTAAAATATATAACTTGTAATTTAAGTGTTTTAATTATACTTAATTCGATGGGCTCACTAATTAAAATATTATCCAAATATGGTGTCAAAAGTGAATTTAATGGGGTAGGCAAGCGCCTTGACCCCTCAAATATGAAATAATTTTAATTTAGTCCATTCATAAACGATGGACTTATAAGTTAACGTACAGTGAAACTGTACTTTATCCCATTGAAAATGAATAGTTTCTTGTTTGGTCCCTTAAAAACTGATGAAATTATAAAATAATAAATGATAAAATTATATTTGGAGCTTTCAAAATTTTAGAATTTAATTTCAGCCCTCGCAAAAAAAATTTGAGTTCCCCTTACACGTCGCACATATGTAATTATAAATAACTACACCCAAGTCTAATTATTAGGTAACATTTCAAACACAGAATTAAATTCCACGAGAACAAAAAGTTATCTAAATAATTAGATTTAGATATAATGACGTGTAAGTATGCATGTTCGCTGTGTCTAAAAAACTATTATAATTAACGAGTCTTGTTGAATTAAGTGTTATTGAAACAATTGATTACTCATTCCAATTCTTATGGAAGAGTTTAGATTTAAAAAAATTAGGTCGAATAATTAGCCACGATGGTGTTTTTTTTTTTTAAACAATCTCATTATATGTTATAATCATATTTTCTTTTTTTGACACAATACCTAAAACTACTTATAGCCCATTCCCAACCCATAAATTAAAGGATAATGTGCTTTAGCGCACTCGAACTCATGTTATACTGTATTGACAATAATACTCATATCGATCAAGCTAACACTCAATAAACAATTTAAAGATTTTTTTGGTATCGAGATATTGTCATGATAGTGATAGTTGGCATTTGGCTATTGGATTATCCCCAACAAAATTAAGAAACAAAACTAATGTTGGAATTAGTCATACTCATTGAAATTAAGACTCCATTATTGTTTCTTTTTACTATTTAATTTCTTTTTCAGGCAAACACCAATTCTTTGCAAGGAATTACATCATAAACTAAGGTTAAAATATGTTTCAAGTCCCTCTACTATTTGTAAGTTCGGAATTCAGTCTACTTTTTATTTTAAGAAATTTGGTATTTTAATCGTTCGAAGTTATAAATGCAAGTTCAATTATTAATACAGTTTAATTTTTTTTGTTAAATTCAAATTAATTACATCATCATAAAGTGAGGTTTTTTTTTTTAAATGTTATACTAGGGAAATTAACAAAAGAATTTTACTGTTAACAATTGAATCTGAATTTTGTAATTTGAAAAGTAGAGAGGCTAAATTCATTAAAATTAAAGTATAAAGACTAAATTCTAAATGTGTGAAGATTACAGGGACTCAGAGCACATTTGAACCTAAATTTAATTTTGTTGAATTACTATTGTAGGTTCTTAGTCAATCGTAATGATTTCGAGCATGAACCGCGTGGTAAAAGCTGAATGAAAAAGTGTGCCATTTATATAAAGCCATAATATTATTTTTTTGCCCTAAATTTGGTAATTATGGTCATTTCAGTACCTGTATTCTTTATCCAATTTGGCACTCGAAGTTGACAATTAGGTTTATTTTGATACCTAATTTTGAAATATATAAAAGCTTAAAAATGTGGTACTTTGAGATTATATTACATCATTGAATAAAAATGTACACAGTTTTTTAGGCGATGGTATGATACAATTTTAGAGTATCATATTCATTGTTTTAATAACCAAGCTTGTGTTTTAATAGGTCAAACCACCGGTTCTAGATTTAACTAGTTTGACCTGCTTGACTGTCAAACCAACAATAGTTAAAATTTTGTAAATATCTACAAATTTACAAAATAAAAAATTATTAAGTCAATTCAATTGTCGATTTTTGTTTCAGTTTTCAATTTTTACCAATTTCAATCAATTTTCGACTCAATCAGTTCAACCCCTTTGTTTAGACTATTATATTAATCTCAATTTATTGTTCCTGTTACAGTAACACTTATCACATCATCAAATTTTGATAGAATCTAAGTTTAATTATCATAATAAATCTAGTTGTCAATTTAAATGTTCAAATTGGAAAAAATGTATTAAAGTTGACTCAGTTATCAAGTTCAGGGTCAAATATTATATTATCTCTTATATAATTTTTTTCTTCAAATAATCAATTTCATAAGAAAAAAATAATGTTGTTAGATTTGGAAGATCAATTTAATCGGGAATAAGTGAATGCACCAATTTAGACAAAGATATTAAATTAGATTTTAAGCGAATTGCTAGGAATAGTCTTTGAATCAGGAACAAAAACATGTTTGAATCACTAAAAATTACAGTTGAAACATTTTTTTTGACTTCTCTTGCCTAATTTTTCAACCTAGGCTCATAAAATCTAATCCAATCCAATAAAACATAATATAAAATAAAACCCAGAAATAAAAAAAAAAACCCAATATAAATAAATAAAAGTTAAATATATGTTTATTTATTTGTGATCATAATATTTTATTTTTATTCTTAATTTTTAGTAATTAAATATTATCCAATCGATTAGATAAAAATCGATGATTTATAAAATAACTGTAAAATTTAGGGCTAATTTAGAAGAAAAATTAAAATCTTGATATGAAAATAATTGCGAAAGGGATTAATTGAAGAAAAAATACCTAAATATAATAACAATTACCAATTTTATTGACAAAAAATTTATACTCTTTAATAAATTCAGGTCCCTAATAGTGCATCAATCCCACTTTTAATTAAAATAAAATAAATTAAGATGCGACGACGAGAAAAAGGCTAAAGCAATGAAACAACTTTCACAAGAAAAATAAAGAAACATAAAACCTAACAAAGCTGACCAAATTCAAAAGTTAAATTATAATGTGAATAATATAATAAAAACTTCAATTCTTAAGTTTCAATTACTGCTGAGAAAACTAATCCTTATTAAAAAAATATAATATAATTATTGGTCCCTAAACTTAGTAACTAGATTCATTTTGGTACATGAACTTTTATTTGATCAACTCTGGTACTTGAGTTTGATAACTAAATTCATTTTGATTCATGAACCTAAAACAATATAAAACATCATTGGCAGAAATTAAAAATTTTATATAATTTTTTAGGTGATAACATGGTATAATCTTAGAGTACCGTATATAGTATTTTAATAACTAGACTAGTGGTTGAATCGATTAGACCACTGGTTACAGATTCAATTGTTTTGATCGGTTTGACTGCTAGAGCAATAACAATTAATTAATTAAAATTCATAAAAGAAAAAGAAAAATAAATTACCCGTTCAACTATTGGTTTTTGTCCCAAATTTCAAATTTTATTGGTTTTGAGCAATTTCCAATTAATTTGGTTTAACCGCTTTATTTCCACCAATATATCAATAGGTTTTTGGTCTAATCGATCTAACTGACCAATCTAGTCATATTCCAATAACACTGGTCACATAATTAAATATTGATAAAATTTAAGTTTTTGGATCGAAATGAATGTAGTTGTCAAGTTCATATACTAAATTAAATCTAAAAATATACATGTATCAAAATAAACTTAATTCTCAAATTCGAGAGCAACAAATTATATTATTCCTGAAAAGAGATAAATCATATTTAAGTTCAAATATTTAATACATAAAATATTATTTTCGATAAAGATTTTATCTATTTCTATCTAAAGTTCAAGTGTCCGAAAAATAACTAATTCACAGAGTAAAAATACATTATCTTTGCATATTTTTAGGTAGTACTTGAAGAGGCAACGAATTTTATATGCCTTAAAAGGCATATGGGTGTATGCACGCCATAGAAGAAGTACTCATTTATATAAATATGTAAAATTAATTTTAAGTTTTATATAATGATAAATTTAGTTTTAATATTTACATATTTTGTTAATTTAATTATTATTATTATTATTAGTCATTTAGAAATAAACTTAAATTATTTTTAATAGAAATATTTATTATAACATTAAATTTTTAATGATGTTGACATGATAACTTATATGACAAGATACTCATATTTTATGCTAATATAATATAATTTATTTTATATGTTACGTCAATAAATGAATTAAAAACAATAAAAATAATATAAAGTACACGTGAATGCAACCTACCATGTTTAAATAAATAAATTTTGGTGTCGAACATTCTTGTTAAAAACAAAATTTTGATTAAATTGAAATTTTGATAGTAAATCATTTTAAAAGATCAAGGGTTAAAATTAGTTAGAAAATCAATAAGAGCAAAATTGACAAAAAAAAAAAGAATTTAAAAGTGCTAAATTTATCATTATGCTTTAAATATACAAGATTTCAGCACATATTAAGGTATATTGTGATTGATGTTCTCTTCATCTCTTAACCACGTGGTTAGGAATTCGATCCCCTCTCATGGGAATGAAACATATTTAAGTACTAATTGGTTATTTTTTGAAAAGTACTCGTAATGAAAAGATCAATTATAACTACCGACAATGAATACCCTAATTAAGACAAAAAAGAGAGAAGTAAACAAGATACTTGCTCCCAAACTATTTAATTTCTATTCGAAAAACTTTAAATTTAATTTAATAATTATTGAGTCGAGCTCGAACAAAATTTAAGCCCGATAATTACTATACAAACAATGAATCAATGAATCAAACATTCCATTTTTAACATATATTTGAAATAATTTATATTATTAAATTATATTTATTTTAAATTATTAAATTACATTATTACCCTTCCTATATTAACCAAATAGTAACATTTAACCCTTTATTTTTTTTAATCCCATTTCCTCCCAACCCTATCTGCGCCGCACACCAAAACTCTCTTTTTCTCTTCAATATATTCACAAAATTGGAAATTCCTGATAGCTTAATCCATTGAAAAAAGAGTGAAGCGTTTTTCGGGTCATCACGTAGGATCCAAGATCGGGTGAGTTTTAACTCGGACCCAAATTTCAAATCCCCTAGATCTGTACAGTTCTTATAATGGGTTTTGGTTTATAGATCTAATCTGCCAATTCTTAGTTTGTTCGAAACTCTTTTATCAAATTGTAAGATTTTTGCATTAGTATGAATCTTTTATTTTTCAGTTGTTTCTGTTGAAATTGCTATTTTATTTTATTCATTGTTGCTTATTTATTTATTTATTATGTATATGGATGTACTGCTTTTAAAGTTGATTTCAATGGAATTATTGTATAATTGCGCTTGTGGGTTTTTATTATTTTTAGTTAATGAAAGTTTTTCTGGGTTTAATATCCCTTGCTTTCTGATGGTAATTATTTAAAAAATAAGGATTTCCACCATGACAATGGGGTTTTTGATGGTGATTTCATATAAATTTGGTGCCGTGTAATTTATAAATCCTGATTTTTCAAAGACCAACATCAAAAAGTTTAAAGCATATACTTCTTTTACTAAAAATCATAATTCCATTTTCGTGTGGCAAATTTTGCATTCATGAAGCTTCTTTCTCTTTTCTTTTGCAGCCAAAGATGGCACATTATTCCATGCAATATGTTTTTTTTTTTTTTTTGTTAAAGTAACCAGTTATTCAGTAATTTCAGAGAGAGTAGATATCTTGTTTAGATTTGTCAATTTCACAAACACTCTGCAAGCAGATATGTGAAAACTGGTGAACATTGTCCATGAAAGTCAAAGAGAAGCTTTTGTTGTATTTGTGAAAATTCTGTGTGGTTTTCTTTGTTGTTTATTTGTTTATGATGCGTTGTTTTTTTTTTTTTTTAATTTCTTGTATATCAGTTTAATATTATGGTTAATAGTTTCCGGTTGTGGTAAGGTTGTAAAATATTAATTAGTTTCCATTAAGTGATTATACATTTTATAATCAGCCTTTGTTATTTACTTGGTTTTGAACTACTCTTTTGATTTTGTTCTTAAATTTTTGGAACCTTACTTTGTTCGATGCTAAGCTTTGTCTTAACTATGAACCTTTAGAATCTAGATAATTCCATGCTATTGCTCATGCTATGAACTAGAAATTCTTGGTCATGTTTGATGATTGCATATCTAGAGCAAATTCAGTTTCTCGTACATTCTTGAGCCAAATTATTGGCTAAATTAGCTTATCAATTGTTGTTGTCTCTTTTTTTTTTAGGTTTGATGGAGAAATTGTGAGCATCACATCACTTTTGAAGTATATTTGAATCTTTTTGCTCGGTTGATGATACATATGCCTGCATTCTGTTGTTTGCTAATGGGGATGAATGTGGGGGAATTAGAGGCCAGTGGTTTGTTATGTATTAACTGAGTGCAACTGACTACATGTAGGATGTTAGGCACTGAATTTACTTAAAATGGTTGGTTTTATGGTTGTGCCATGACTGCTTCCAGCATTCTTGTAAAACAAAAGAAAAAGGGTTTAAGCTTCTCATATTGTAATGAAAAGAGGACACTCGCTGGTTGGGGGTCTTTTATTAGGAAGAAAAGGGAGGTGAGAACTAATTTCAGATAATGAGGGAAACGAGGAGGCAGTTCAGTGTAGGTTATTGAACTTGGAATTGGGTTTAATGGTATGTCGCCTGGTATCATACAGAACAAAGAAAAATCATGAATCCTTTGAAAGCTTGGCAATTGGATTTAATAGTTTAATAGTTTCCCCTTTTTACATTCTTAATTGCTGCATTGCTTTTAAATTATACTGCTACAATTAAATTTGAAAGTCAGTTATTAGAAGCATGTTTCCGATGCCCATTGTGGCATCTTGCATGTTTCTCTTCATTCTCCTTGTTTTCTCTTTTGAACCACAACAGTTTTCCTTATGGACGCAAAAGCTCCTATCCTATCAGCCATTCCCTTTTTAAATGTTTAACAATGTTGCTTCTTTCTCTTTTAATTATCTCTTGGATACTGGCCAAGGAACATTATCTGTCTAGAAAGGATGGATGGCTGTGAATGGAGTTTATGTGTCTGTTCATGAGTTTCCAGGCCTGATGTATGCTGGCATGATGACTATTTGCTAGAGATGGTTGGACCTTTAATGAGGAATTTGGTTGAGGTGTGGGTGGGGTCATCAAGTACTCTGTAGTTGGCGCTGAATTTTGTGGTTTGTAATTGATATAAGATGGATTGCTTGTTGACTGTTCTGTGTGTTTTACTCTTGGGATTTGGTGTTTATGTTTGGAGGGAATAGTGAGAGGTTTGATATGGCTCATGGATGATGATTGGTGTATGGTTGTGCTGTGGACAGGGAGGAGCATTTATTGTGTGTTGGTTGAGGTGGTGTTTTATCTGATCGGAGGTGGTAGGTGTTGATAAACAAAAGTTTGAAAATGAGTTCAGACAGCGGGAGCCGAAGCAGGAGCAGGAGCCGCAGCCCCATGGGTCGTAAGATCCGATCTGACCGCTTTTCTTACCGTAATGCACCTTACAGAAGGGAGTCTCGTCGGGGTTTCAGGTTTTTTTAATTTTCAATCATTTTAGTTAATTTGCTTTCTTCTGTTAGGTAACCTGAGGGAAAACTGTTTAAGCACATGGTTCTTAGAAAGTTCTCTCTTCTCCTTCAAATAATATTATGATAACTCCTTAGAGAAAAGTATCTGCATGTCATTTTACATCCGAGCTTTAAGTCATGTTGGGTCTGGGTAAGCTGCCCTCATTTCACACTGGAAGGAACCTATAACATGATTATTGTTTTATGCTTCAGCAAAGTGATGATTGGGAAGATATTTTGAACTCCTTGGCCCTATATTTCTTTGGCTGTAGTGTTTACTGCAAAATTACTGCTCATAGGTGGGGTATTGTTTATTTCTACGTGGCTGTAATGCATATAATATTTTATATCTACGTGGCTGTAATGCGCTGTAGTGAATCACTTCTGTTTTATTCCTTTTTGCTGGAATGTGGTCAAAAGTTGAGTGATATCCTGGATTTTGGATGGATATATCCCATAAATTTCTCTTTTACTCTCCTTTTCTCTGTCTATATACATTTGTTCTTTCATGTCTAACAGGATTTTCTTGAGTACGTTTGGATGGGAATTTTGAAGAAATTTGAAATGAAAGCAATTTGAATCAATTCAAAATGGTAGCATTTGTAATCGTTTTGTTTAGATTAATATTCTTAGAAAGAAAATTAATCTATGGGAGTTTCATGAGATAATAAATAATTATAAAATATAATGTTTATTAGTAGATCATGTGGAATTTTTGAAAAAAAAAAGAAAAAAAATGAAGTTCAATTAGAATTTCGAGGTTCTTGAACAGGCAAATTCTTTTTGGACTTCTGAAAACTTTTATTGAAATGAAATATATCCCATCCAAACACACTCTTAAAGAATAGCGATAAAAAAATCTTTTCAATATTAACGCCGCTTCACTTCTCTTTCCAGCCAGAGCAATCTCTGCAAGAACTGCAAACGACCTGGTCACTATGCTAGAGAGTGCCCTAATGTGGCTATTTGTCACAATTGTAATCTCCCCGGGTAAGGAACCAAATCTCTCCTTGTAGTTGAAGCCGAATCTTATATCTTTTGAGTTACAAGTACTTGAAGGAGATAAAGTAGTTTCAATTCGGAATATGTTTACATGCAATGTGTTAATTCTTTGTCATCTCTTGTTTTACGGGAAATTCTGCTGTACGCTTGAGAAAAAAAACGGCAATACGAAAATTCCTAATGCTATACCACTATAAAGGATCCTAACGTTTTAGTTGGAATTTTGGTACACTTTTTTTTGGCGAGCCCATGGTAGAATTTTCACTTATTTTACGAGTAATATTTTTGTAGCGTCTTTGTGATGGAACTGGGTGACCAAATATGTTGCTTCTATTTTCAGTCTTGCGCATTTTGGTGCCGCTCTAACCATGTCGGAACTTCTTTGAGCAGGCATATTGCTTCTGAATGCACAACCAAGTCTCTATGCTGGAATTGCCGTGAACCCGGACACACAGCTAACAACTGTCCAAATGAGGGAATCTGCCACACCTGTGGGAAAGCTGGACACCGAGCAAGAGAGTGCACTGCACCCCCAATGCCACCCGGGGACGTTAGGTTATGCAATAATTGCTACAAGTCTGGACATATAGCAGCTGACTGCACAAATGACAAGGCATGCAACAACTGTAGGAGACCAGGTCACTTGG
The DNA here is from genome assembly GCF_025698485.1 of Gossypium arboreum. Taxonomy (NCBI): domain Eukaryota; kingdom Viridiplantae; phylum Streptophyta; class Magnoliopsida; order Malvales; family Malvaceae; genus Gossypium; species Gossypium arboreum. The sequence continues at coordinate 1,420,915 of NC_069072.1, forward strand.
CACGAGAGTGTACAAATGATCCAATCTGCAACTTGTGCAACGTAGCCGGACATGTGGCTAGGCATTGCCCTAAAGGCAACATGATAGGTGATCGAGGTGGTTTTGGTGGTGGTGGTGGTAGTGGTAGTCGTGGCGGTGGCTATCGAGATCATCATCATAGAGATGTAGTGTGCCGTAACTGCCATCAATTCGGTCATATGAGCCGGGATTGCATGGGACCGTTGATGATCTGTCACAACTGTGGTGGAAGAGGACACATGGCATATGAGTGTCCATCAGGAAGGTATTTGGACCGTTATCCTCCTCGGAGGTACTAGATGATGATGCAGCCAGGTTATGGCAGTATCAAAAAATATTTTAATTGGTAACATGGTTTGTGATTGAAGATTTGGAACCCTATATGATAATAGGATCTTTTGATTTGGATTTTAGTGTACTAATTGCCAAGACTATATGTGAAGCATATATTGTTATTTTCCATTAGGATTTCAGTATTGGGTATGGAATAAAAGGATTTTATACTACCTATGCCTACTTTTTTACTCTGTAGAATTATGCTTCTTCTTTTCCTTTTTTTTTTTAATTAAACTACACACCAATTTCTATATTTGTTTAACAATTTTATAGGATTTAATCATATTTGGCTATTTTTGATATAATAATTAGAACTATTCATAATTCATTTTCAATCTATAAATAGGAAGACAATGTGTTTTAGCGTATTTGAACTCACGTCCTTTTACGTTAGCAAAAATATTTATGCCAAATGAACTAAGACTTAATTGACAAAAGTCACGTACTATTACATACAATGGGATAAACTTTACTTTATTCTTTGGAGATAATTCTTGATGAAAAGAAATTGGTAAAAAATTTAATTATTTTCAAGTTTGAAAGTGAGTAATTAAAAAAAATTGTTATGGTGCTAATGTCTTATATCAATTGTATATAAATTTGATTGATATAATAACAGATTTATGTTTACATGTTTTGCCAATTTGGTCTAATTTAAAAAAATCAATAAATTTTACCTTTATTTTTATACATTTACACAAATGTTGTGGGCTAAATTTGCTAATTCAAAACCAATTTAATAGAATTTGTAAATTTTGGAAGACCTTGTACTAGGAATTAGATTGTAATTTGTTTCCTATACTAAAAAAAATAGCAAATTAGTCAGTGTACGTTAGATTAAAGAACAAATTGGTCCTGTTAGAAATTTTATCTATTTCTACTATTAAAAACTAGTTTCTGTATGTCACCACGAGGTATGTATTACTGTCTGGTTATTCTAGCAGTCACTTCAATTTTTAACAGTAGAAATAGATGAAGTTTTCAACAAAAAGAATCAATTTGCTCTTTGATCTACTGCACAAGGACTAATTAGCCCAAATTTTCAATTAAGGGGGCAAAATTCAAATTGACTCTTAATATAGGGGCTTCCATGGTACTTTTACCCAAAAAAAGAGATAAGAGCCCACACCCCAACAATCACGGGCCAATTTAAGGCCCAAATTCCTGTGGATAGCCTTATTGAGATGGTGGATTAAACGCCCATGAGGTTAGATTCGTCATTTCGAAATTGCACTTTAAGACAATAAAATAAATCTCTCGCTCGTTCGCCCTTTACTAGTGTATGTTTTTTTTTTTTTTTTTTTTTCTTTTCTCTGCGAACGACAGCACCCATCTCTCTCTCCCGATTCTTTCATTTTCGCAAAATAAAAAAAAATTGTTTTTTAATTAAAAATTCAATAAAACGAGAGAAAAAAACGACGCCCGAAAATTTTTACTTCAAAACCCTAGGGCTTTCAATCTCTAGGGTTTCACTCGATTTTTAATTTTGTTAATTCCTGTTATTTTATAATTTATTTCTTCCATGGATACCGAGGAAGAAGAGGCTCACCATGTCCCCAATGTTGATTCTTCTGTTCAATTGGAAGATACACCGGTGAGTACAGCAACGGTTTCTGAGTTAGAGAATCGGAATAGTGAGTCTAATTTTGAGCTCGAGTCTGTTTCCGTGTTGGATGAGCCGGGAGTATCGACAGAGGTTTCTGCTGAAAAGGAGGAGGAAGGTGAGGGAAAGGGAGTTGTTGGTGAGGCTGGGGCTGGTGAAAAGGGCGGCGAGGATTTGATCGGTGGAGAGGAGAAGTGCGAGATGTTGGGTGGTGGTGTTGAGGTAAATGCTTCGTCTTCGGGTGTTGGTAATAAGGAAGGTGATGGCGGGGAGGATGGATACATGGCGGGGGGGAAAGCTGACGTGGTGGAGGATGCGGCGGGGGTTGTTGTGATGTGCAAAATGGAGGATGCGTCTGAGATGGCGAATGAAATACGGTCAGCGGGAGGGATTGAGGTGTCTGTGGCAGAACACGGAGCTGTTGAGTTGGCTGATGAAGCGGGAAATTTGGTGGAGCGAAAGGTGGCTGATGATGTGCTTGAACGAGTAGATGTTCCAGAGGAGAAACAGGTGGCTGACATGGTGGAGGAAAGAGGGATTGCTGATGCGGCGGCGGTGGATGGCGCCACAGAAGGTGTTTTGGCTAAAGAAGAAGAAACAAGCGTGGCAGTAGAAGTGGGTGGTTCAACAGAGCAAACTGTGGTTAAGGAGGAAACTGAAATTATGAATGAAAGAGAGGTGGCTGACGTGTCCGTGAAAAGTGAAATGATGGTGGAGAAAGAGGGGGAGCAAAGTGGGGTTATGGAAGAAACAGGGGTGGATGACATGACTGAGAAAACTGAATTTGTGGAGGAACCGGTGGTTGAGGGAGAAATGGGAACTGACATGGTTGAGGAAGGCGGAGTTTTGGAAGAAAAATCAGTGCTTAATGTGACTGAGCAAACTGAAGATTTGGAGTATGTTCATGCAGCCAGGGAAATAGGTAACGATATGGCTGAGCCAGCGGAGGACTCTGTGATGGAGGAGGAATCGGAGAAAGAAGAAGATACAGAGTTAGGAAATGAAGTAGAGGGTGTCGAAAAAGAAGAGGAGAGAGAAGCTGAAATGGGAGATACTGTAGAGGCAATGGAAGCAGCAGATGACACTGAGATGCCTGAGACGACAGAAGAGTTGGAAATGGAGGCTGCAGAGGAGACGGAGGATACAGAGGAGATAGAGGAGGATAGTAAAGCCAGTGGTGGCAAGAGGAAGCGGGGAAAGAAGTTGAGTACTAAGGTTCCAGCAAGAGCTCCATCTAGGAAGAAGGTGGAAGAGGATGTCTGTTTCATTTGCTTTGATGGCGGTAACCTTGTGCTTTGCGACCGCAGGTGAGTCTACCAAAGCCAGTTCTCATGCCAGCTGTATCTGTGTATCAGCTCTCTTATGGTTTTTGTTGTTTTTCCTCCTTAGGGGTTGCCCAAAGGCTTACCACTCTGCTTGCGTTGGTCGAGATGAGGCTTTCTTTCAATCAAAGGGTAAATGGAATTGTGGTAAGTTGCTTTATTGCTCTCTATGATATCTGAGTTTTATTTTGAGGCCTTGTGGAATATGAAACAGATATGTTGCTTGTTATGGTATTGCTATCCTATTTTGTAATATGAGTGTACCATATGCTTATGATTACTTTTTGCAATATTTTAGGGGAAAAGTTTGCTGTTTGCTATAGTTGGCTGATACCGATTTAGGAACATGAGCACCGAAAATTTTGAACTGTGATATCCCTTTTTCTTTTCAGATTTAATTGCAACATTATTGAAGTTGTTACTTCTTTTCTTTGCGAAATGTTTGATTTACATGACAGTGGAGCTTGCTGGAGTGGGCTTTTCTGAAGGCACAGGAAGTTCAGTATTTAGTTTTGCCCAGCACACCGTTAAAGTTCTGCATGCTCCTCAAATTGGTTTAATGGCTCTCGAAAGAACAATTGAAGTGTAGTACCTTTCTGTAGTAATTAGGGTCGACCTATCATTCCAACTCAAGGCAATGGCTACTGGCAATGCTTGGATTTGTAGTCTGCACATTGTAATTATTATTCCGGAATGTGATCATCTCTTAAGTCTTTACATGTCATGGGATCATGGAAAAATTCAATTAAGGTCTCAAAGGCTGAGCTTTCCGGTGAGACTTCAGTGACTATATTTGTAATACTACTCGTCAAGAGTTTGAGAGATTGGTTATCAGCCTTTTTGTTTAGACATAAGTACAGAACTATGCAACTGCTGTACTTTGACTTATTAGCGGGCAGGAAATAATGACTTCAATTTTGGAACTTGCAAATGATTGAGTTTCATGTATAAGTAGCGGATACCCACTTGCATTCTAAATGTGCATTTGGGGCCATCTAATATATATTTGGCATCTTCAAAATTATGATTTTCTTACTGCGAAGCACTGTTCGAATTTTATGTGGAGTGTAATGGATACTGAATTGCAGTTCTGGCCAATTGTTTCCTTATGTAAAGTTGATTGAGACTGACATGTAGCCTTTGCGGAAGGCAATATAGATCTGCCCTAAATGTCCTTTACTTGAGCCAGCCAGAAATACTCTTTGTTTGTCTAAACCATACGCAAAAAGGAATAAGAACTTACAATTTCAGTAACTTGTGTTAAATTATTATGGAACTAGAGGCTACTGTTTTGCAAACACTGGGTAGAGCTTTTGGATTAAGGTCTTGCTTCTGTTAGAAATTTTTTCTTTTCTTTTGTAGCTCTAAGCAGTGCCCTTTTCCTTGAGAAAGCTTCTTTGAGATGCTCATTAGTATGAGAAGATGCACTGAGGACTGAGAACTAAAACATTCTTGCGTCAAGAATGACAAAAAAGACTAGAATGGGAAATACATCTTTCTGCTTGAATGAGCTATAGCCTAGACCGTTGACGGAACTGGTTGTATAAATTTCAGGATGCATTGGGTCGGATAAGCCATCTTTTGAGTCATAATCTACTGAGTGAAAACAGTTTAATATGCTTGTGTTATACACTTTGGGATCATCAAAGAATGATGAACATTTCTATATTGTGTGAAAAAAGGGTGTGCACAATATTCGTATTCAAGGTTATACCATTGTTGCAGCTTGTATTTGTCTGCCTTTTTTCCAATGTCTGAAGAAAGACTGGTTTATTAAGCTTTTAGAATTCTTGATGCAAGTGTGCTTGTTCAATGCCTCTGGGGGCATATGCAACTAGGGGATTTTGAATGTGTGCTCCGGAATTTATTCTTATTAGCCTATTTATGTCACTGCTTTTTTGCTGTTGCTTTCTGTTATCCTGCCGCATGCAAAACATATGTTAGTTGACCCTGCATTTTGATTTCTTTCTTGGAGATTCTTGCTTAATCTATATGTATGATTTTCATTTATCAACTTCTGTTTTTATGTTTATAGGAAATGTCTGTTACGTTATCTTTTATATCTCTATCTAATTTGAGTTATGTTTTCTGCAAATTAGGTTGGCATCTGTGTAGCAACTGCAAAAAGAACGCACATTATATGTGTTTCACGTGTACATTTTCCTTATGCAAGGGATGCATCAAAGAGGCTGTAATCCTATGTATTAGGGGTAACAAAGGCTTCTGTGAGTCGTGTATGAATCTTGTCATGTTGATTGAAAAGGAGCAGCAGGTAAATCAGGAAATGGTATTATACTGTACTTTCATTGATTCATTTTTGTTTTATTCTTTGCATTTGCTATTTTCCGTTATTGATTTATTTGTTGAACATTGCCAGCATGATTGTGTTGTTTTTACTCATAGATGCATTAGGAATGTGCGACTCCTACTTCTGTCTTTTTTATTTGCAGTATGTTTCCATGATTTTAATTGATAGTGGGAATCTGACATTTGTAACCATTTCTGCACTTTTCTCAATTTCTCTTGATATATTCTGTTTGAAGTTTTAGTTTCTCTTGATAATTTTTTTGGGCTAATTGGGTTATTAATTTGTGGTAAGTCGTAAACATGTACCTGGATAATTCATAGCATCGACTTCCTCTCTTCCTATAGTGTCAATAATTTATATAATTCTTGAGGTCTTTTGTTCCTCTAGGTGGTTGTTTAGGAGGGTGGGGGAGGTGGTGGTGTTGGTTATTTCACTGCATATATCTTCAATAAATTCAGTCACTTTGGACTGTTTTATTTTGTGTGATTTATTTTGGTTTTATTGTCTTAACTGCTAGTGTGTTTCATTATAGATTGTTTTTAGTCTATGTTTCTTTATTGATGAACTCTGGGATGTAAATGTTTCATCATCTTTGAAAACAAATAATAGAGTCTATTTTTCTTCATTGATGAACTCTGGGGGTGTAAATGTTTCATAATCTTTGAAAACAAATTATCAGTGCATTTGAATTATATTCCATGTCAAGAAATTCTATGCAAGCCTCTTGGTCTTCTTATTGGCATTGTATTCAGTTGCAATCTTCAATGTTTTCTGCTTTTCATTGGTTAGTTCCCTGTAAGTGAAATTGGAGAAGACTGGAGTGTGTCCACCAGATAACATATTTTTAAGTCTTTCGGATTGAGAGAGGCTGTTCTAAGCTAAAAACTAAACCAAGATTCATGCATGGATATTTCTGTTTAATGCAATAAATCATTCAACAGTTATAACCGTGTATAATGTAGATGTGTTGTCATATGAATGTTGATTCGTTCCTTCTCTAGGGTTTTAGGGTTATATATTAGTGGCTTTATGCTCTCCATTTTGTGGTTATCCATTATATTTGTTGTTACTTTTGCAGGCACAAATTGATTTTGATGACCGAGGTAGCTGGGAATATCTATTCAAGGATTATTGGATTGATTTAAAGAGCAGGCTATCAATAACTTCAGATGAACTTGCTCAGGCTAAAAATCCCTGGAAAGGTGCTGCCAAACAGGAATCACCTATTGAACTCCATGGTTTTAATGATGCTGGAGGGTCTGACTCAGATAGTTCTTCTGGGAATGTTGAAGTAACCGTTTCTAAACGAAGAAAGACTAGGAGCCAATCAAAGGCACGTGCTACGGAGGGTGATTCTCCTAGCACTATGGCAGCTAGTGCTGAAGGTGCATCTGCAGATGAAAATGCTGAGTGGGCATCGAAAGAGCTCTTAGAAGTTGTTATGAACATGAGAAATGGTGACAAATCTGTTTTATCTCGAATGGAGCTAAGTCAACTTATATTGGATTACATTCAAAAGTACAAGCTTCGAGATCGTCGCAATAAGTCTTATGTCATTTGTGACATGAGGCTTAAGAATCTGTTTGGGAAACCGAGAGTGGGTCATATTGAAATGTTAAATCTTCTAGACCCTCACATTTTTTTCACAAAAGAGGACTCTCAGACAGATGACCTTCAAGGGAGTGTTGTTGATGCAGAAGCTAATCAGCTAGAGGCTGATTGGAACTCTGATGCTTTGACAAAGACCGGAAAAGATAAGAAACGTAAAACACGAAAGAAGGGTGATGCAAGGGGACTTCAATCAAATGTAGATGATTATGCTGCCATTGACATGCATAATATCAGTCTAATTTATTTGCGACGAAATTTGGTGGAGGAATTGCTTGAAGATACTGAAACATTCCATGACAAGGTTGTCGATTCTTTTGTGAAAATAAGAATATCTGGTGCTGGTCAAAAGCAAGATTTGTATAGGCTAGTGCAAGTTGTTGGTAAGTACCTGGAAACTGTCTGCCGTGGCACGTTTTTTGCCTTCAACACAAGTACCAAAATCTCATAAGATTATTAAATGATATGATTTGCTGTACAGGTACAAGCAAAGTTGCTGAACCATATAGAGTTGGGAAAAGAACTACTGATTTTCTACTAGATATTTTAAATTTAAACAAGACAGAGGCCATATCGATTGATATTATATCAAATCAAGAGTTCACTGAGGTAGTTATTAGCTGCATGTGGAATTGGATTTTATTTTCCTTTATTGATCATCTGCATCTTTGATGGTGTTCTATATCATTTTCTAAACACCAAAGTACAATATGATCCTATTAAGAAAATCTCGGGTTAAAACATCAAGGCTACCCGTTTTAGAAACATATCAAATACATGTATTTAAACATCAAGGCCAGTTTAATTGTTTCATTTGCTTTTAAATATAAAATCCTATTCTTGTTCATAAGCATCAATATCAGCTGTATTTTGTTTTGGTTATTATATTTATGAACTCTTTCCTGTTAAGAATATGCTAAGCCAGTTGATCTGTTAGGATGAATGCAAGCGGCTACGCCAGAGCATTAAGTGTGGACTTATCAACCGGCTGACTGTGGTAATTTTCACTTCATGTTTATCACATTTTCATATATTATACCATAGTTATCCTTGTTATTTTTTTTCCTTTTAAATCTTATTTGGAGTCCTTTTTACAAGATTTATTGATTGCTGCAGGGAGATATACAGGAAAAGGCCATGACAATCCAGGCAGTCAGAGTCAAAGATGTAAATATCTTTCTTTTCACCTAGGGCTATCCTACACACACACACACACACACACACACACATACACGCGGACACTTTTTTTTTGGGTGAGAATGGCTAATTAGTATGTTCTATGATCTTGAAAAGCATGATTCACAACTTTATATGTTGGGTTCTTTATATGTATGATACCTCGTAAGAAAAGGAAAGTCATCTGAAAAAAAGAAAGCAAATTTCTGGTATATGGATATTTTGCAAAATGGATCACAATCTTCTTTAGTCCTGAATATGATCTGCTTGAATAGTATCATTGATCATATCATATCAGCGCGTGTTATTGAAAAAGAATAACCCAAATTTTTCTGTTATCAAAATGCAGTGGGTGGAATCAGAGATAACACGTCTCAGTCATCTTCGTGATCGAGCCAGTGATTTAGGACGTAGAAAAGAATATCCTCTACTCATTATTTCAGTTTCTGCACTATTGTTTTCTTCAATTATAGTTGGATGCATATCAATTAGTATTTGACGGTTGATAGCAAATTCATTTTTAACATTGGATTTGCTAGAGGCTTGACCCTGACACGTAACCTCACTCTTGTTCAGTACATCTTTTAGGTTAGGAAGGTAGAGATAGCCCTGCTAAACCTCAGAGACCTTCAATATTTTCAACTGTCCAAATTTCAGGATTCAGTGGAGTAGGTTGCCTTGTTGAAATAGTTATAAAAATTGCTCATTTTTGCACTAAAACATCATCTTGGTGCTCAATCTTAAAAAAAAAAAAAAAAGATATTGTTTGTGTTGTTTTAAGATATTGCTCCGTACAATACTTTTCCTGTGGCTGAGTGTTTAATTGAACTTGTAAAAAAAATTAATTTCGATTCTAACTATGATTAGGATTTCATGTTTGCTGAATTCATCTACTGTTTCCTTGTATTTCTTTCTGATGAAAATAACTGTCTCCAACAATTTCATTGTAGTCCTTGACTATTGTTCACGCTTAGAGAATGTGTAGAGAAATTGCAAATTTTAAAGACACCTGAGGAGCTACAGCGTAGATTAGAGGAGATACCTGAGATTCATGTAGACCCCAACATGGATCCTAGTTATGAATCGGAAGAAGAAGATGAAGATGATAAGAAACAAGGTCCTTTTTTTTTCTTGTGATCCTTTTTCATGTCCTCTTTTACATCTCTTAATTGACATTGAGTTTTTATAATCTTTTGGTTCGTACAGGTAATTATATGAGACCAAGAGGTAGTAGTTTTAACAGGCGAGGGAGAGAGCCAATTTCTCCGAGGAAGGGAGGTTACAGTTCAACTGATTCTTGGAGTGGGGGTAGAAATTATTCTAGCATGAATCGGGAATTAATCAGGAACCTGTCTGGTAAAGGATTTACAAGCAAAGGGGACGATTCTATTGGAGCCAGTGAGACGGGGAATGAAAATTTATGCAATCTAGGACGGGAGAGAGAAACACAACAACCAAACAGTTGGAGCAAGCCAAAAATGGCCCTAAGTTCGGAAATTGGGACAAGGAATACCCACTCTGTTGTAATCCAGGAACCATCTTTGAAGGTTGCATCGGAAATTTCACCTGCACCTCCATCCATAGGAGTAACTACCAATGTCCAGGTTAATGAAACTGAGAAAATGTGGCATTATCAGGATCCATCTGGTAAGGTTCAAGGACCATTTTCGATAGTGCAGCTGCGGAAATGGAGTAATACTGGATATTTCCCTGCTGATTTAAAAATATGGAAAACTAATGAGACTCAAGATGATTCTATACTTTTGACTAATGCCTTGGCTGGAAAGTTTCAGAAAGACCCTCCAGTAGTCGATAATAGCCTTCCAAAAGCTCAAATGGCCTTGTATGGGAATTCTCTTGGAGCAGCCTCGAAACAAGGAATTGAAAGCCAAGTTGGAGAAAGATCAAGGCTTGATCAACATCGTGTAGCTTGGAGTCCTCAGCGTGTTCTGGCTTCACCAGGTCAAACAGATATCAGTTCTTCCGCAGTCAGACCTGCTCCATCTTCACTAGAAATCCCAAAGCATTCTCGAGATACATGGGGCTCTGATACAAACCTACCTTCTCCTACTCCGAACCAAAATCCCACTGGTGGGAATAAGGGACAAGCATTTGAAAGCAAATGGTCACCTACCCCTGGTCAGTCATCAGGTCCTCTTCCGGTACCTAATCCATTCCGAGGAGGTGCTGTAGGGCTGCAACCCCCTACTGTTGTTTCAGAGAGTGGGAGCCCAGCTGCTCCTGTAGTGCATTCACATCCGATGGTGTCAAGTGAATCACATAGGAGACAGGTCAATGTTCAGGCTTCAGTTAATTTAGGTGCTGATTTGAAAAATGCAGGTGTATCTATCCAGAATTTGGTTCAATCTTTGAGTTCTAATAATCCTCCTGCTGAAACTCATGGACCGGGTTCTGTCTCAGTTTCAAGGCAAGAAGCAGTTTCTGTACCCTCTATGCCTGCCACTGGAACTCAAAGGTGGACAAACGCTTCGACTCAGAAGCATGAGCCAAATCCCTCGCTTGCCATGCCTGCTCAACCTGCTGCTTATAGTCACTGGAATGACGCATCACAGGCCAGTCAATTCCCTGGGGTTTTCCAAACTCCTGGTCAACCGAATATGGTGCCATCAGAATCCTGGAGACCTGCTGTTCCAGTTCAGTCAAACGTTCAACTTCCTGCACCACCAAATTTACCTTGGGGTATGACTGTCCCCGATAACCAAGGCACCACTGCCCTGAGACAGGCACCAGGGAATCAAAACCCTGGTTGGGGACCAATACCAGGGAATCAAAACATGGGATGGGGTGCACCGGTCCCGGCAAATACAAACATGAACTGGGGACCATCTAGTCAGGGATCAGCATCTGTTAATCCAAATCAAAATTGGGCTCCACCTGGCCAAAGACAAGTACCCGGGAATGCAAATCCAGGTTGGTCTGCTCCTGGGAATACAATCCAAGGATGGACACCTCCTGGCCAAGGACCTACCGGATGGGTTGCACCAGGACAAGGTGCAGCACCAGGAAATGCAAACCCTGGTTATCCAACACCGTCTAGAAACTCAAGCATGTGGGGAGGAGCCGGAGCCGGAGCCGGAGCCGGAGCCGAACCAAATCACAACGGAGACAAGTTTTCTGATCAAAGAGATAGAAGCTCCCAGGGTAACGAATCAGGTTTTGGTGGGGCCAAACCTTGGAACAGGCAATCATCATTTGGCAGTGGAGGTGGTGGTTCTTCTAGACCACCATTTAAAGGTCAAAGAGTATGCAAATTCCATGAAAATGGACACTGCAAGAAAGGGGCATCGTGTGATTATATGCACACTTAAAAATTTTTGGTACATGTAGAGCAGCTTAGGGTAGGTATGTCTGTACGTTAAGAAGGAAAAATCCATTTGAAATGTGCTGCCATTATATTTTCTTTCGAATGATTTTATGCATTGTAAAACCTTGTTTCTTTTGTAGTTTTTCTTCTTAGCTCTTTTTTTTCCTTCTTCACATGGCATGCTGTCTAACAATGAATATCTTATAATAAGTTAATGTGAATTAGTGATGTGATTATATTAGAGTTCTACCAAAATTAGGTTCAATTTGTCTTATGGTCTGATCACTCAATCATGGCTTTGATTTCCTGTTTTCAGATGAAAACAAAAGTAAATTTTCGAATTTAGATTAATTGGTAGACGTTATAGTTACGTTTGCATATTTTGTTAAAATAATCTTAATTGTAATTTTAATTTTTTTATTTTTTAAATTGTTTTTTAATAGATTTAATAAATAAATTTAATGTTTCAATCTCTCTTTTTCTTTTAAAAGGTTTTAACTTTTCATTTGTTCATTGAGAAGTTTTTATACTGAATTAATTGTTTTTAGATAATTATATTTATTTTCTTTAAATTAAGAGTTATTTTCCTTAATTTAATATATTATTTATTTTATTATTTTCTACATGTAATTATCTTGTTGGGTTATCTAAGTAATAAATTATATTTTATTAGAAATATTTCACATATATAATTTCATATTATCTCGGTACTATCACTAAATCTATAAGAAAAAGCATATTGAAAAAAAGAACAAAGATTGAAGGTCAAAAAGCTCAAAGATACAATTATTTTGACAAAACATACAAATGTTAGTGGTCAAATTTTTCATTAAGTCTTTCTAAAAGTGATTTAGTATATTTGAATATTTAGTATAAATGTATGTACAATTTTGATTTGAGATAAAAGTAATATTTAGTTTTTAAACTTTGTAATTTTTTAATTTAATCCTGAAATTTTCTCTTTTGGTCTACATTAGTTTTTGAAGTTAGTAATTTTTCTTTAAAAATTAAAAACATCAAGTGATGATATAGCATAATTTTAAAGTGTTACAACATCATACTTTAATGGCATCTATGTTTAGGGATCAAATTCAGAAAAATTGTCAAATTTTGAGATTAATGTGAACAAAAAATTCAAAGATCAAAATGAAAAAGTTATCAAATTTAGGGACTAAATATTGCTTTGACCCTTTTTTATTGTAATTAACATAGATAGACATGACGTTATTTTAAGTTTACTTATTATTTGTTTTCATAAATAGAAATAATTAAATCAAAGGCGAAATTTTATAGATGTAATTCAGGCAATCGCTTGTCCTAATTAAAATTTTATGTATATTGAATTAACTTTTATTTATTAATAAATTAAAATAGAAAAAGCTAATTGTGCAAAATTAAAATAGAATAAAACAAAATTTTGAGGATGAATTAGAAATGATTTCAAGTTTAAAGGATCGAACTTGCAAAATTACAGCTTTGTTTATACTCCTCCCACAATTTCATTTCTTAATAATTGGAACAGAAAAAAGAAGGAAAAGGCAAACTGCCCAAATCAGGAAAAGAAAAATCTCCAACCTTTAAAACGCGCGCGTTGCGGTCGCCATTGCAGTTGCAGAGAGAGTATAATCCAATCTCTAAACCTTAAGGAAGATGAACAAAGAAGAGTCGAAAATCGAAACCCAAAATCAAAACCCTAATTCCAACTCTAACCCTAACAATCAAAACCAAATCCAAGGATCCAAAGGGAAATCATGCAAGGGTTGCCTTTATTACTCTTCCGCTCTTAAATCTAAATCCCAAAACCCTACTTGCGTTGGCATCCCTAGAACTCTCCAACAAGGTCTCTTTCTCTCTCTTTTCCATTTTATATGCTTTTTTTATGGGTATGGACTGAATTAAACTTATGATTAGTACCTAGGTACATAATTGGGGAATCTGAATTGGAAGCTTCAAAGGAAGGCCGTACACTCACTGATTTCAAGTATGCTTGTGTTGGTTACTCGGTTTACTTAGATAATAAAGATTCTTCAGCTGATAATCAATCTGATAAACCAGTTGAACTACCATTTTGTGTTGGTCTCGAGGTATTTCCTTTTGCACTTCCATTTTTCTATCTTCCTTTTGCATGGTTTGGGGATTGTCGGTTTTGGTAAAAAGTTTGTATTTTGTGTTGTATTTGAATTGTGTGGGGATTATTAAGGGTTAATTGCACTTGACATCATCAAGCTATGGCTTGAATGATTGAGTTGTAAGTGCCAGCTCAAACCTGTAGTTGATAGGGGTGTAAATGAGAAACTGGTGCTCACAAGTTATTCGGGTTTGACTTGAAACAAACTTGAATTTTATTTGGTAATTATTGAGCCAAGGTTGAACTCGAGCTCGAGCTATTGATTGAGCCGAAGTCGAGCACTGTAATGCTTTCATTTTAATATCTTTTTTATATTATAAAATTATATTTTTACACTTAATGTACAGAAAGAGATTAATTATGAACAAGCTCGAGCTCAAGTAATGAGCTTAGAAATTGAGTTGATCTCAAGCCAAGTATCAAGCTCTGAATTTTGAGTTAAGCTCCATTAGTCGTAGAGTATATTTTAAGCACATAGGTGAAATTGCAAACATAGGTACACAGAGTTCAAATTGCAAACATGTGTGTACCTGTGAACTACTTGGATCTAACGTGTTAGAGAGCACTCTGACAGTCTGTTTTTTAGTATGTTAGATTCAAACTGTTCATACAGTAGGTACACACTTATGTACAATTTGATCACATGTTTTATAAATGCTCCACGGTGAATCTAAATTGATTTTTAACGCCTAAACTGGCGTTTAAGTTGATGGAAGGTCATGATTGATATAGTATTGATACTTTATGGATTCTAGGAAATAGTCTAGGAATGTTTGGTACATTTATCCCCTTTTTTAATTTTCTCCTGGAAATTTAGTCTATTGTTTATTGGTTTCTATGATGCTCTACATGAATGCTTTGTGCTCAAAGGCTTTAAGGATTTGAATTGAAGGAAATAGATTCTCTATTTATGTCTTTGCAAATTTCTTATGTGGTTAGTTTGCCTTCATCTCTTGTGGTTTGGAGATTGGTGATAATATGTGGTGGGTAACTCGATCATCTGTTGGCCCCCCCACAAAGATAATTTAGGTTTTTAAAGGACTGGAACGAACCACGAGCAGTCCAACAGTTCTAAAATATATTCCATCCCGTATATGTCTTCTGTTGAATACTAAACTACTACATTTACCTGTTGCTTCAGGTATTGTTGGACAGAACAGCTGCTTCAAACGATCACGTTCCTGCCAATATCCATAAAAACAAAGGTATTTGAATTGAAATCACTCCATTTCAAATTCGTCTTTTCTTGTGCATGTGTGAGGAAACAGTCGTGAGTCTGAGAATGGTGTTACACTGATAATGTAAAGTCCTGAGCTCTTTGCACTAGTTCTTGATGGAACTCATAAAGAATATTTCTGGGTGTCTATCTCTTGTTGCATGCTATTCACAAACATGATATAGTCGCAGGCCGGAGTTAATCATCAGTTAGAATTCTGGATCATTACTTTGAGTTCAAAAGATTTGTGTTTAAGCATTGACCAAACCATATGCATGAGAGCTATTTCATTAAAAAGTAGAAGCAAAGATAGAGTCAAAATCAGTAACCCCAAATACTCCTAGGAGCAATTTGTTGTTTGGATTTGGTGATTCTTTAGGGAAGGTCTTTCGAAGAGAAGAGAACAGTGAAGAGAATAGAGATAATGCAGAAGAGCCAAAAAAAAAAAAGGAGGGGGGGGATATATTGGAATTTTAATGGGGAAAAACTATTGTTGTTCAAGCAGGACCGGCCAGTCGAACCGGTAAATGGTTGGTATACCGGTCCGGATAGAGGGCTTGGACTGGTTTTAGAGTGAATCACTTGAAACTGGGAAAAAGCCATTAGAACCTGTTTGTTTATGTTTTTAGCCCAAATTTCATGGACCAAACCGGAAAAAAAAAACCATTCTAAGAACCAACTGGTCCAACTGAGCCCAAATCCTTTAAAATTAACCACTTAAATTTGGGTTTAAATTTGAATTTGGAATTTATAATTGAGTTTGTCATTATTGCTATTTAATTGTGTTTTTTTCTTTTTTCTAATTTTACTTATTTTTCTGAATTTTTCTTTTTTTAATTTCTGGACTGGTAAGACTGGCAGTCAAACTGGGAATTGGTGGTCTAATTTAGGGGTGTTATCGAGCTGAGCCGAGCCCAAATACTGTCAAGCTCGAGCTTGAGCTTGACTCGAAATTCAAAACTTGATACTCGGCTTGAGCTTGATCAAACATCTATTTTTAAGCTCGAGCTTGACTCAATAATTAAGTTTAGGGTTAATAATAAATATTAAGAGCAATAACGTAATTTAATAATATAAAGCTCGATAATGCTCGTGAGCTGTTCGTGTCTAGTATTATTAAGCTTGAATTCAGCTCTATCTTGAGCTCGGTTCAATAATTACCAAATCGAGTTTGTATTTTTTTTGAATCGAAGAATGCAGATGAATAGAGAGAAGAGACAGGGAAATCTCATTCATATGTTTTCTTTTCTATCATTAGTGTTTCTTATATTTCCTCACTTGCAGATACTCATGTGCTTCCTCAACCTCGAACCCAAAGGTCGACACCATCGACAGGAGATGAGTTCTATAACAGGCAAGCATTTCTCGAAATTTGGGATCTCTTAGATGCATTTCCTGTTTTTTCCTAATATATATTTTCAAAAAAGGAAGAGCCCCTAAATTGCCGGCTATCAAAAATACAGATTCAAAAGGAATGCAGGCCTTGTAGCATCGGGTGTCGTCAAGAATATGAATAAAATCGGAAACCGCATCAAAGAAACTCTTGACGACATTCTGTATAGGCGACCAAAGTAAGATTTCCTATTAGTAGTATTATGATTATATGTATACTGAGAAGAAATTCTATTGTTTTAGTTCTTTTTGGTCTATGGATTAAATTATTGAACCCTTTTGTTCAAGGCTAGAAGATGATGATGCCATTGACTGCTGTAATGATAAATGAATACATTTTTGTTTTGAGTACATGAAGTAGCTGCCTGCCATTGATGGAAGCTTGTTTATTTAGAAAAGCTCATCCTTTGATTATTATAGTTGCTAAATTGCTATGAATTTTGATGCTTTACTATTGATGGATAGAATATATATTCATTGCTATTTTAGCCTTTTGATTTTAGCCCACCTATTATAAGGATTAGATTAATTTAATCATCGATAATTGATTAAGGTTAAATTTTAATGGAGTTAATATTTTTTTTTACAGACGGAGTTAATATTTATTGTTATAAAAAAAAAAAGAAGAAGCCATTTTCAGATTATTTGTAAGATGAATGTTTTAACATGTTTCTTTTTATAAGAATCGGATCAAATTAATTTTTCATATTAAATGGATCAATTTAATCCTTGTATGAATTAAAAGAACTAAATAATGTCAAATTTGAATAAAGTTAATACTTATTATTTGAATAATATCATTTACTGTTAACCAAAATTAATATTTTAAAGGTTTTTATAATTTTACAAATGAAATTATTTATTTTAAGTTAAACTGTAAATAAAAAATGCAATTTTAAAATTGTAAATGCTAATTTTGTTACATTTTACTTTGTTTTAATTTTTAATATAATAGGGATTACGGGAAGATTGATTACGGATAAAAGGCGATAATTATTGGATAAAAGGGAAAATGAATCTATCTGATAGTTACTGGACTAATTTGATTCAATTTTTATAGGTACTTTCGTTTTAGTAAATAATAGTTTGCTTAGTGAGAAAAGAAGTTCTCGAAAAAAAATCCTACAATTTCTTTTTATTTTTATTTGAATAAAATGGATTCTAATTTCTTTTAAAATGTAGAAATTCCCAAAAAATGGGATTTTTGTTTCTAGTACTCAAGTCTTGACAATATTGTTGAATTTTATTTTTCTTTGAAGTTGAAAATTTCATAAATAGATAATTTTACATTAAAATAAAATATTTTATGTCCATATAGTGAATTCGAGGAACCATTGTCGGATATAAAATATCCAAATCCATTTTATAAAAATTACTTTCAACACAATTATGCTATAGACGTATCAATTGGTCACAAATGGTTGAATTTGGGTGATATAAAATTGAGTTATCCGAATTTTTTAATTTTTCTCGTCATTTTCAGTTTGTATTAAATTTTAAGTTTGAATACTTGAGACATGAGTATGAACTCGAATCATTTTGAGTTTTAATTAATTTTAAATTTATATTGAATTTGATTTTTATTAATTAAGATTTAAGTTGTACAAGTTTAATTGTTAATTTTTTAATGATCAAATTAAATTAAGTTTAATTTATATTTTTGTTGAAGGGTGAATAATTTCTTTTGAAGAAGTTTTCAAAATGTTGTCCATCAAAAGTTGAGACATCCTCAATAAGTTAGAATTGACTTCGGGATAATTTTAATTGATTGAATCCAATTTTTAAATTCATGTTAGAATCTCAACACACTAATACTTTTAGAATCGAATCGATAGTTAAACTGATCAGACCATTAATTTACTAAACTGATCAATTTAATAAAAGTAATAATATTAAAAACTAATTAATCCTATGAACCGATTTATACCAACTCATGACTCTAATCAATTTTCTGAGTCAACCGATTCAACTCGGTACAATCCGGTTTAAACATTCTTACCACAAACAATTTGTTATGGCGCCTTCAACTCTGGCGACTCTATAAAATTCTCCCTCGTTTTCCTCGCGGGTCTTTTTCTTTTCTCTTTAATTTTATTTTCTTTCCTTCGTTGGCTCTCTTTTCAGACACAAATTGATCGAGTTTTTTCCTCGTTTTCCTTTGCAATCAATCCGAAATTTTTAAAATTTTCACTCTTTTGGTCCATCAATCTCAGATTCGAAAAAAAAAAAATTATGAGCGCGTATAAACGCGTGGTTCAATTAGGGTTTGATGCGTATTCAAGTTCCCTCGTTAACAAAATTGGATCCCGGCAGATTTCTCAACTTGTTAAATCCAACGGAAAGCGTGCATTTCTCGTCGATACATTGGCTCTGGTAATCCTTTTTATTTTTCTTAAGAGTTTCCTGTTTGGTTGCCGGGAAAAAAACTGAGAGAAATCTGGTTTGAATAGTTGAGAGAAATCTGGTTTGAATAATTTCTTGTAATTAGGAGGATAATTGGAGTTTGTATAGTGATTACTGCTTTTAAGTATTACACTTGAATGAAATCTGGTTTTCTTACTGTCCGACATGGAATTTAGTTTTTGAAAATAAAATAGAAATGGTATTTACTTAATTTGTTTCGTCTCTTTTTTTCAAGTTTATGAGTTATTTGAACATTTGATAGGTTCGAAGTTTGGAAGCGCAAGGCGTGCCATCAAAACAAGCAGAGGCAATAACAGCAGCAATCACCGAAGTGTTAAACGACAGCTTGGAGAATGTTTCTCATTCTTTTGTTTCTAAAGCAGAAATGCAGAAGGTAAGAGGATATATTTATGATTTTCCTTTTGGTTTTTTGTTTTCGGTACTCAAGACTGTTTAATGTTTTCTCTATTAAGTATGATCTTCATCAGCTAGTTGATATTTTCTTCTTGTTTTACTTTGTAGATTGAGATGCTCCAAGAAGCCAATTTGTCAAAGTTTAAATCTGAAGTAAAAAGTTCTCAGGTACTCCTATCTGAATCGGCAAAGCTGGACTTGTTATTATGTTTGCATTATTTAGATAACTACCATTTGGTTCAAACCAAACACTTCCTATCAATCGCTTACTGAGTTTAGTATTTGGGATTCAATTCTATTTGAATCAATGATCTCATGGCACTGAAGTTTTTTTTCCTTGCGTGTCAACTTTAGTGTTGCTTGTTGGATAAGGTCTAACACGAGTATATTCAATTTTATTCTTAGTTTTTTTCATATTTAACGTCTGAATGTGTGTTGGACAGAATCACTTAAACAAAGCTGAATAATTGAACATAGAATATTGCTATTTCTAATGTTGAGTCATTTAGGGTAAGTGTGGTTCTATACTTCTATTTGGAATTTCTTAAGTGCTTTTTTGCTCCAGTAATTTCTCCTTTTGCCCTTCTATTGATGATAGCTCGGGTTTAGAGAAGGAAGGAGGTTAAGGAGAAAGTTGACATGAATAATCTCGTATCAAAGGAGAGTGTAGGTTAGAGAACACTATAGGAGGTGAAGATGCTTCAATGGTGGTTGACAACATATCAAGTACAGGGTTTAAGATGGAGTACAGAGTTTTTTGGCAGTTTTATCAGATCCTGTTGAAATTGAAAGAGAATTCTTCTCATTGAGCTTGTTTGGATCAACTTTTAAGATTTGGCCCTTGTTAGGAAGTTTTTTCTCATGATTAGATGTTATAGTGATTCTCATATTAAGTTATTCTAAATGTTCTTTTTAGTTCTAATGCATCCATTGTAAATTATCATTGAGAGTGGAACAACAGATGGTTATGCAAATACTTATAGTCTTTGTGTGGTTCCTTACAAGTGTTTCTTTTTAATGCAGGATTATCATTTTTCTATGTTGCAACGTGAAACTGAAAAACTTCGAGGTGACATAGAAAAAATGCAAAGTGAACTAAGGCATGTTTTGTGGAGCATAAGGCAATGTATTTTTAACTTCTTTAAAAATTTACTGGCTTGATTTTATACAACTGGTCTCTCAAACAGGTATGAAATTGACAAGGTCACTGCCGGGCAGCGCCTGGATTTAAATCTTGAAAGAGGGTAGGTCAACTTAAATTTCTTCTCTTCATTACAGTACTTGCTTTCTTCTGTTACTTCAGCGGTCATGCATTTATTTTCCTAACTCTGAACTGATTTTAGGCGCATACGTGATGAACTAGCCAATCAAAATGCAGAAACTACGAACCTGACAAACAAGCTAGATAGAGTGAGCTTGCTTGTTTATGTTCATTTGAAAACCTCTATTTAGCTGACATTCAGATATTAACCCAATATTGAATTGTCTACAGGAAATTCATGCCTTGAGAGCACAGTTGGAAGCAGCAAAATATGATGTGATTAAGTACTGCATAGGTACCCTTGTCTCCATATCTGCTGTCGGCCTAGCTGTACTTCGCATCTTGATGTAGCATTACATCTGTTTCGGGTAATGCCAACTTTCCCTTCATAAACCTCAAATTTCATTCTTTTTTTCGGGCAACTTTAATACTCAGGGAAAAATGGGTGAGAATTACGTTTTTCATAGCATGGTTGTCTAAGTTGGCCAGGGAAGACAATTCCCAGTTGTCCGGAACAATTATCAGTGCTTCTTTTAGGATTAAGCACTGTTTATTACTGTACAACCTTGTTTACTTGGTATGTTCTAAATTTTAATGCTATCCTAGGAAAGGCTAGGGAGATAGTTGTAACTTGACCTAGTTCTTATTAGACCATGTAAAAGGCCTGTTTTCACCCTCTTGAATATAGGGCTCGTAATTGCCTTTCTGGCTAGTTGATATACAATGACAAAGGGGAAAAAATAAAGTTTGAAATGTTTTCATTTTTCGATTTGTGATCTTTATACGTGGTTTGCTTGAGTTTTATGATGATGATCTTGATGACTGCAAATGCTTGATTTAACAGTTCATATAAGGTTTCTTTGATTGTTTGATAGCAATTAAGTCTATAAATGGTAGGCTTCTTCAACATCTTCATTCATTCCTTAAATACCATATAGGGAAAAAAAAACATTTATTTTGAATTTTGTTAGAAAATATATTTTCATTTAAATTATTTTTAACTCTTAGGCATATAGGATAATTTCAAACTAAAATATATCATTAATTATTAATCATCTTGAGACTTTCTAATTTCTGAACACTGAAGATTTAGTTTATCTTAAACTTATGTTTAATTATTATCAAATTAAATTCTAATTAAGTAGATGATAAATATTTTAAACATGATCTTTTTAATTATGTATTAGCCTTGAGATAAATTTACTTATTAAATTATCCTCATCTAAATTACTTAGAAAATAATGATTTAAAATTTAAAAATTTGTATATATAATTATCACTGATAAGATTTTATAAACAAAAACTTATCTCTATTTATTTGAAAGACACATCTTATGATTAGTATATGATAACGTCAAGAAATTTGCTACTACCTTTAGACATAAAATGAATTTGCACAATTAATAGTTAAATTTTATAGCTTAATTGTATTTGGAAAGTGGTCTTTAAATTTTCTATAAACAAATTCATTAAGTTTTCTATAAACAAATTGTCTACTGTTTAATTAATAATTATATTTCCCATACCATTTTTTAACCTACATTTGTCCCCTTTTTGTCTGACTCAAATAGTCTTGCCAAACTTCCCTAGATATTGTATGCATAGTAGGGTTAATATTAAAAACATATAACTAAGGTTAAAATGGATCAAGCAATTGGTCCTCTTTCTTTGAACTATATAAATTGGGGGTAAAGTGCAATATTACCATTATATAAAATTTGAAGAGACTGCTAACTGAGTTTTAGCTCAGCTGGCATCAGCATTGTTGCCAGTGGAAGAGGGTGTGGGCTCGAGTGTGTTTATCCTCCTAAGCGTTAGGGAGGAATTATGGGTAGTTTTAGATATTGTATAAAAAAAAATGAAGGGACTAAATAATATTTTTATCATTTTAGGGGGTCAAGGTCCCAATATGCCCTGTTTAAATGCCAAACAATTATGCCATGCCTCTCTCGAGTAAAATTATAAAAGGTGTAGAAATCTACAAAATCTGGCTTAATAATTCATTTGATTGTCAACAAAACTGGGCATTAGACAGTGCAAACTGTGGGAAAATAGTTCCATTTTTGGATGTGAGTTGACTTTTCTGTCTTCAATCATTGATGTATTATATTTATTGATGGTCTAATTGTGAAGTTCATCCCTCAATTTTAACAAAATTGAGAAGTTACTCTCTCTAGTTTGCTAGAATTGGAACCTTGTGCTTTACAAAAATTGATAAGTTAGTCCATTTATTGGTAAACGATGAATTGCTGATTTTTGCTAATTTATTGCGTATAAATTGTAGAATTGCTAACTTTTACTAATTTCGTGTACATAAATTGTTGAACTACTAATTTTCAGATTAACAATTTAATAGTAAAATTTAGCTTTGTTAATTAAACTAACTTCCTAATTTTCGTAAAGTTGGTGGATGAAATTCATAATTAAACTTTTATTAATTCATTGCAAAGGGTTCTAATAATTCATATTTGGATGATATCAGCTGCCAGGGAAGCTGCCTATTTTGCAATTTCATTTTACAAGCTTGCATCACAAACCCTTTGCGTTGCATTGAATTCTGAGTTTGATTGACTTATTCATATAATTAGGTTTGGTCAAATTTGATTTTAGTCCCTGTATTATGCTTTGATTTTAGTCCCTGTATTATGCTTAAATTTGATATTTAGTCTTAGACATTAATTTGGTCCTCCACTTTTATAGTATCTTTAGTTTTTAATTATTCTAGTTGAAGACCAACCTGAATTATTTTCTTAAAAAACTTTTTTATCAACCAATCATGATTTACTAGATCTTTTTGTGTGAGTTTTTTTTTTTTTTTTTGGTACAAGAGGAAAAAGATTATGACTAGCCTTGTCGAGGCCAAGTTCACTTTAGATCAATCATCATGTAGCCTTTGAAAGATTTCATCCGGGGGGTTGCAGATAAACACACCTGCCCCGATGCCTTGAAAATGTCATTGCTGCCATACCATCAGCAACTTGATTACTCTTCAGGAGCGTTGAATGAGATCTTTAATTGCTCATAACACAACTGAGTGGTGGACCTCCATTGTCTCCGCTTGAATCAAATGGATAGCTGCCATACTATCCTAATTTGTTGAAGGCCTAGACTCCAAGCTAATTGGAGACCCTCCTACATTCCCCAAAGCTCAGCATTAAGAGCAGAGCAACAACTAATATATTTAGAGAAACCAGAAGTCCACTTACCATGCTTGTCCCGGAATACTTCCCCGGCTGAAGCATTCCCAGACACTCCGCACACAGCACCATCAGTCTTCACCTTATGCCATTCATCCTCCGGTGGATTCCACCTAATTAATTTACAAGCTTTGGTTTGTCTTTGCCCGATCGAGCTTGCCAAATCCTTATTGAGATGAAAATACTCATCCCTCGTTCTGTAACTTTTCTCCAAGATACTAATCCCCTCAATGAAATCTGCATTAAACACCGAATTGTTCCTTCTAATCCATAAGTGTCGACAAATAGCACCAAACAGAGTCGGCCAATCATTAGGATTACAAACAAAATAATTGGATTCGATAGATTAATCCCAAACCACTCCAAACTGATGTTAAAAAATTCATCTTGTTTATTCGGTTTGATCACTACCAACTATGTCACCACAGCTGAAGAGTCTCAGTACATGATTAACGGTTTCTGTCGAATGCCCACACACCTTACCGCTTGCATCCGAAGTAAGATGCTATAATAAAAATAGAATAATCAAACTATGTCAAATTAAAGCATAAAGAGTAAATCCTTAACTATAAATAAACATAACAAGAGAAAAAAAGTGAGAGTATCTATCAAGAATTTTTAGCTTTTCCTATTATTAAATGAATTAATTAAACTCTTGTAATATTAAAATGAATTAAATAAAGTCAAATTGTAACAAGTTAATATTTATTGTCTAAAAATAACATTGAATTTTCAATTTTTTTGTTTGTAGTCTAAAAGATTTATTAATCCTATTAAATTGTAATTGTTGAATAGAAATTCAAGGATTTTAGATTCGGATTGGTGGTCCATAGTCAGGCTATCGGTTGGTCAGTCCAATTAATCTGTTCAGTTCAATTAAATAAATCATTAAAAAGTTAATAAAAATTAAAAATACATATAAAATTCGGTTTAACTTTTTGCTCTTTTCAACTCGTCTATACTAGTTTAAAACTTTTTTTGGATCAATGTCCCTATTAATCTCGATCCAACAGATCGATTGAGTTCAAATGATTTGGACTTTGTTAAAATTTAACTTTAATTTTATTTTTGGTACAACTGTGATTTGAATTTAAGATATTCTTAAAGAAACTAAACACTCAATTATGAAATTCTTAACCATAATTTTTTATAGTATAAAAATTAAAAATAAACTAATTTAAACCCATCCTTATAACATAACCAAGCATTACAATCTAAACAAATGGCAAAACAAAAAAAAAATTTAAAATTTTCAATCACCATCAAAGGGCGGCTATACCAATATCGCCCTACCATTACCAATACCAAGTTTATCATTTTTGTTTTAGTGAAAATAGTGTGGTCCACTAAAATGGTATTGAGAGGGCTAGTTTGAGTCATTGACCTATTTTTCTCTTCTTTTTTTGTCAATTTTCATGGGGGACATTGGGGTCTCTAGGCATTTACACCACTGACTCAGCACCCATTAATACATTTTTAACCATTTTGATCCAGATATTTCAACAACTTGTTCTTTATTTCCTGGTCTCTAAAAATAAAAATCTATGCTACATTTCAATTTTGACATTTATTCAAGTATAAGAATATAATTTATCAACTGAATTACATCTATGAAGTGGTAAAATATATATATTTAAGCCCTTAATCAATGTTTTTAGAATTATACATGTGATCTAGTAGATTTGATCGGTCTAATTATTTTGATAAATAAAATTATTAAAAGCTCAGAAAAATAAAAAAATTATTACAAAAATCTTGCTCCAACTAAGTCGGTTCTGTCCGTCCGGTTGAAACATTATTGCCTTTCTGTTGATGTTAATTTTGAATTAATCCTTCAACAATTCCTAGGTTAAATTATGATTTTAGTTTTATATTGTGATCAAATTTTGGTTTTAATATCTATCTTTAGATTTGACGTTTTCTGATTTTTTAATTCTATAAAAAATCCAATCTATTGAAGTATTTTTAGGATGAACTCATATGGGTGTTAACTGTTAACTAACTGATAACATTATAGAAATAAAGATTAACTTCTATCAAATCAAAATGTAAAGACAAAATTTTAAATTTAAGTATAGTAAAAGGACCAAGGTTGTAATTTGACCGTTAAATATATCAGTCCAAACCCTTATGGCCGGCTGAACTATTTTGAACGTGTCAAAAACAACATGAAAGTAACCATTTTCAAAGTTTGAATTTTTTAAAAAATAATAATAAATTAATAATAATAGTAGAAATTATAAAATTCAACTTGTAAATTTCGCCCTCCTCGTTAAAAATCTGCTGCTAATAAAATGACCAAAAAAAGTCTAAAAGGAAATATAAAAGAAAAAAAACCTAGAAATGAAAGCCTACCTAATTTCCGTAATTAGACCCTTAAATTCTAGAAACTAAACACTATAAACCCTAATAAAAAGCTAACCCTAATAAGAGTTAAAACTAAACCGGGTTCTTGTTAAACTCAAAAGCTTGGAACAACCGGGGTCAACTCATCCGGTTCTTTCCCTGCTAACTCTTTCTTTTTCCTCATTTCCAAAACTTTCCTATGACTATTGGAGTGCATGTCACCGGAAAAAGTGGGGCTACAAGCAGGTCTGTACTCGGGATAGAGCCGACCGGACTTGTAACGAACCCCGCAAGCATTACATAAGGTTTTGGCACCGAGTGGACCGGTTCTCCATTGCGGAGTCTTTTGAACTTGGCAATGACTACATCTTCGTTGGAAAGCGTTCCCGTTGGATTGAACGACCGATTTTCTCCGTTGTTTCTTTGTCGGCGGTTCAGTGGTGTCACCCAAATTGGGTTTTTGAGTTGGTGTCGAAGAAATTGAAAATCCCGAAGAAGTGCTTGATGACGAAGCCGTTGTTGTCGAAGAAGTTGACGACTCAAAACGAGGGATTGACCCGACCGGCCATGTTTTGCCGGTTGGTTTAGCCCTTTTGCTTCTCGATTTTGATGGAATTGGTGATGAAAAACATGGAGTTTTCACAAAAACTGGTGCTGATTCTGGTTCAAACCGGGCTTGTGTTTGGTTCTTGGTTTGTTGCTTGAAAACAGGACATGAAAATGGTAGCACGGGAAAGGAATCGTCCACAAATTGTGATACCCATTCAAGCCCTGCAATCTCATCATCCTAAACACCAAAAAAAGAATCACCAAATTTAAAAAAAAAAAACACGAAATTTCAAAAAAAATCTAAAAAATGAATGAAAAAAATCGAAAATAAAAATAAAAGAATTGCATGAAAATATTTAAAATTGAATAAAAATGTAAATCACCAGTAAAAGAATGCAGGAAAATTTCAAAAAGTTCAAAAAATGAGTGCAAAAGATCAAAAGATGAAAAAAAAAATTAAAATGAAAATCGCCGGTGAAAGAATGCATGAAAATTTAAAAAAAAAAAAAGAAGTAAAAATGCATGAAAAAATAAAAAAAACAATAAAAAAATCCTGCAAATGATTAAAAAAAACCGGTAAAAGAATGCATGAAAAAATTCAAAAAAAAATCCAGAAATGAAAATTACCGGTACGGATAGTTCATTCGTAAGACCGGAATAAAAACTGCTTGAATTCGAGTTACTATCATCATCTGTTACTCTTTCTTCTTGAGAGAAAATAAGCGCAGAATTTTTCTCTTCATTTTCTTCTTCAAATTCTCCATTAGTAAAATCAAAAAAACAATCAACTGAGAATTCTTCACTCGAAACGCCACCGTTTAAGCTAAAAAAATCATCAAAAGCAACATGCTGGTTCTGGTTATGGCTGTTCTTCGTGAATTCTCCTCTTACACTTGATTTCAACGCTTTGGCTTCCATGCAAAGCTCCATTTTTCTATTATTATAATTAAATTCCCAAAATCATATATAGGATTAAACACATAAATTTTAAAACAACAAGAAAAAAAAAATAATAATTAAATTTTACATATACATATAATATAACTTTATGAAATAATTACCTGATAAAGATGAAGAATATGAAGAAGAAGAAGAAGAAGAAGAAGAACGAAAGTAGGAAACTGATGGGAAAAAAGGTAAAGAGTTGGTTAAGGCTTTGTTGAAGGGCGAAACTAATGCTAAAATTGATTTTAATGGCCTATCCCTTTTTTTTTATTACAATTTTTCAAATTATTTATACCCAAAAATATAAAAGAGTCTTTTTTGAAGAGCTTGACTATTCTGTGGTGGCCTTGTTTGGACCGAATCCATTATTTTTTCCACAAAGATTTCTTTTTCTTTTTTCTTTTTTTATTTTTCGATTGTTTCATGTTCATTGGATTTGCTTTTGACATATGTCTCTTTTCTACTTTTTCTTTATTATTTTTATTTTCTTAATTATTTATTTTAAAAATATGCATACAAATATAATTCACCCTACTAAATTTATTTACATTATCTAACGTAAGTTTTCGTTTATTTAATTTTTTTATAATAAGTAAAAATATAATATTTATTTTAATATTAACATAAGATAAATTTAAAAATTAAGAAAAATATTAGTGCGGAATTTTATGTGTGTTGAGCTTATATTATAAAATTATTTGAAATTTTGTATTGTTTTGAATAGTTCTAGATAAAAGTTAAAATTTTATTATTTTATTATTTTATTATTTTATTTTTAATAAAATTATAGATAATTTATTTTAAATATAAGAACATCAATTACTTATTTATCTATTTACCTTATTAACATTTGTTTTAAAAATTTTGTATTGAGAAAAATTATATGTTATCAACACACTTTTTTAATATATATAATTAATCAAGTTTTTCCTATATAATATTTTTTTATGGTTAATTGCCCCATATGTCCTCAAGCATGACCGAATTCTAAATTAGCCTTTAAACTTCAAAATATTCTAATTAAGTTATTCAATATCGATATCATATTAATCAAGTCCTTTTATTAGTTTAGCTAGTATTGATCGCAACTCTAGTATTTATTATCAAATTTAGTAACAAATGTGTACTTATTAAAGAATAACTATTATAAATTTTAATGATTCTTTTTAAACACGTTGGATTTAAAATTATTCATGTAATAAGTATACACATATTTACAATTTAATTTATATATTTTCAAATGTTTAAGATTAGATTAAAATTAATGCATAAACTAATAAAATGACATAATTGATATAATATTGATATTTTGGAGCCTCAATTAGATATTTTAACCAATTTAGAATCATAATGATTGGTCCCTTCCTATAATGCAAACTCCAAGAAAGTCATTTCCCGTTAATTTTGTTGTTAATAAAGGGTAATAGTGAATGGTGATTGGTCTGTGAGCGGAGATAGGTGACAGGCGGCTTTAGGCGCTAAGATAAGTTCGAAAAACTATAACAAACGTACTAATGGACCATCCCTTGAAACTGCAATCATTTCATCATTTGTAGAATTATTTTTAATTTATTTATTATTCTCCCAAAATTGCCACTAATTTTGAGATTATTTAAGAAATTAGATTGCTTTGCAGCGTTAATCTCGGCCTCTTTTCGGTGGATTTTTGCATAACAATTCCCGCCCCTTTCTTTTATTAGGAGGGTTTTATCAACAAGCGATAGAAGTCGAGCGTGTATAATCCAACGGATGTTAGGGCTTAGGATTGTACATCGAACGGTTCAAGACGCGAGTGGAAATCACGTGGTTGAAAGGTTGTTGGTTCTTTGATTTAGTGGCGAAATTACGTGTAAAATGTTTTCACGCATGCAATGTGTGTTGCAGCGTGGACTAAAACACTAATTGGAAAATCAAATTAAATAGTTTACTTAAACTTTTAATTAACTCTAACAAATATTATTTCTTATAAAAAATCCTAAATTTTAAAATATTTAAATACTTGGGTTTGTAAATACTTTTCACAAAACCTGATTTTAAATTTATTATTAATAAGAAAATAAAAATATAATTTAATCGATTATTTGAACACATATTTTTACCTTTTCACCTATAATTCATTCATTATTGTGATTATCAGTGGCAAAGTCAAAAAAAAATTGGAGGAGATAAAATTAAATTATATATTTTTACGATAGTAAAATTATAAATTTATCATTTTAATAGTCTATATCTTTATATTTTTAAATGGTTGAATTAAATTTTTATCATTTTAGGCCAAAATTTAATTTTACTATTATTAATTTAAATTTTATAAATTATATAAGGTTTAAATTAAAATTTTATCATTTTAAAAAACCATGACACAGAGTCTCTTAATGGCTCCGCCATAGATGATTATTGAGATATTATTTTTGTTTACTATTAAAAACTAAAATGTAATTTAAAAAATAGCAAATATACCTTTCAAATATTTTAATTGGGTAATATAACATTAAATTAATTTATATAAAATTTCAATTTCAAATCTCAAATTGTATGATCATCATGATTTTATTTAATATATTTTGATTTATTTAAACATGTATTATAATTTTTAAAATTAATCACTTTTGTGAGTTAAAAATTCTGAAACTTGGTGCACTAAAATATTTTCCATTTATTAAGATAAAATAAGAATATTAATATTTAAATTTTTAAAAATATAATATTTTATCATTGTTTTTCTTGAACAATTTTATTATAGATTCGATCATATCATTCTTTTTTTTTACAAAATGGCTAGAATTACTCATAGTTTCCCCAATTCATAAATAAGAGAATAATGCGTTTTAGTGTATTTAAATTCAAATCCTCGTACATGACAACAATACTCACACCAATCGAGCTAAAATTAAATCAAACATCATTAATTATTAAAATAAGACTCCGGCTTTTTGCTAAAATATATTGGACCGTTTGGTCACCTTATTTGGTATTTTCCTTTTATAACATTTAAAATAACGATAAAAATACATAGAAAAAACCATCACAGTGAAGTATGATCCAAATAGTGGGATTTAGCCGTACATGATGATAAGAACAACAAAAATGGACAAATAAAAATTAAAATTAAAATTAAAAAATGGTAGACTAACTATTATTATTTAATTGGATTAAGTATATTTTAATACAAGTTATTTTTACAATTATAAATATAAATAATTATAATAAATCTACATCTTGAGATCTGAGCTAAAATGATTTATAGAGAATCCACACATGATTTTTGCATAATTAGATTCAAATACAAGCAATCAAAATTTTTAATTAAATCATTCAAATTTTTAAAATTTTAATTAAATTCTTTAATTTTTTTTAAATTTTCATTAATCATTTCAAGATTTAAAAAATTTTATTCAAAATTCTCAATTTAAAAAATTTATTATTAAACTTTAAAATTGTTAAAATTTTAATTAAACCCTTTAAAATTTTAAAATTTTTATTAGACTCAAAAATTCTAACCCGGTGGCAATAAAAAGGTCTATCAAACAACTACGTAACCTTTCCAATCATACAACACAAGCTGAGAACGATCCTCTGCGGTCAAGCTGAGCCAGTAAGAGCATCACCAGACCAATAATCATGCGCAGATCACATAGTCGTGATTCATCAACGAGATTTGGAATCCCGTCTATTTTGAACTTAAAAGGACACAGAGGTAATCCAGCAGTCCACTATCGATACTAATGTTTCATTGAAGAAAAAAAAAAGTTTGATATTATATTAAGTTAATACGTATTATATATGAGAATTATATTAAATTATGTTAGAAATTTTAATATAAATACTATGATTAATTTTGGAAGGTTCTAGAACAATAACATTTAATATAATTACTTATTTAAAAACTTTATTTCCCAAAAAAACCTAATAACTTATTTAAAATATAAATTAAAATTGAGTATTTAAATATAATAAACCGATAACCACTTAGATAAGCATCATAGATGCTAATTTATGTCTGTGGTTTACTTACAAATTTTAAGTACTGTTAAAGTTGACTAATTTCATAATAAAATAATAATGACTTGATTTGTTATTACAATCACGTTATTCGTTTAGGTATTAAGATTTATTTGAAAAAATGAGAGTATTTGAATAAAATGAACAAAAATGGACTTGATAAAATTTATGGTCCATTTTATATGGATCGAGCTTTGACCAATAATTTTTACCTAAGCTCGACCTAGTTGAATATATTATGTTATAAAAATATTATATATGTTAAATAATTATTATATATATTTATATTTATATAAATTATTAATCCAATAACAATTAAACGCCTTACTTAAAACCTAAAAAATACTTATTCAACTAAATAATCTAACTCAAAATTTTAAAAATTAAAAACTATATTTAATAAAATAAAATATTTATTATATTTATTCGTGTCTTTTAATATAAATACTTTTTAATGTGTTAGAAAATTTTTATTTTAGAATTTTTAGTGTATTATATTTAAAAAATATTTTTAAATAAAAACTAATCTTAAAAAAGTCAAATATGGGTGGGCCAAGTCAGGCCTGGGTTCATTTTTCTTAAATTGGGCTAAGTTTGGAGAAAAAAGTAAGCTCATTTTTTGGGTTGAGTTTGGCCAGAGTTTAGAAAATTTGTCTAGATACTTTGTATGGGTCCAGCTCGGTCCATGAGCACCTCTATTTGTTATTACGTAAATTTTACTTGCAAACGTATGCAAAGGTTGAGTTAAATTTTTTTTTAATTTAAAGTTTAAACGAGATATAAAAATGTTTAAGATATTAAGTTT
This sequence comes from Gossypium arboreum, assembly GCF_025698485.1. Lineage (NCBI taxonomy): Eukaryota > Viridiplantae > Streptophyta > Magnoliopsida > Malvales > Malvaceae > Gossypium > Gossypium arboreum. The sequence continues at coordinate 1,453,269 of NC_069072.1, forward strand.
GAAAAATAGGTTTGAACTAAAAAAAAAATTATTTAAAATACGAGTTAAATTGAATTTAAATATTTAAAACTTGATCGGATTCATTTTAAATAAAAATAAAAATATCTCATAAAAAATCAATATATATATATATAATAGCTGTATTTTTACCTAAAATTGATATAGTTATTTTACAAATTTTATTATTATGTGATTACATGACTCACACAAGACCAGTTCAGCAAAATGACTATTGACTCCACTCCATTCTTTTTAAATATCTTATACCCCTATTTTCATATAATCAATAAATCTAATTTTCAATTCCGTCCTTTTTTTACTAAAATCGATAATTAAAAATCGAAAATTTAATCTTTTATTTTAATTTATCAAAATTTGATTATTATATTTTATTATAATCGAAAATTTAATTGAGTTATTAATAAAAACACGAAGTCAATTTTCAAGTTAAAATTTTTTAAATAACAAGGATTAATCATATTACTCAATTGGATTAATTTTTCAATTTTCATAAAATTTAAAAATTAAATTCCAATAAAAATAAATAGCAAAATTAATATTTCCGTACAAGGATCAAATTCATAATTAACAAAAAGAATAAAGAAAAAAAAACTTTTGTGAAAATAGAAAGTTAAAAGTTTGTATAGCTTTAAAAAAAAAACCCAAGTGTTTTAAAATTTAAATTTTAAACAAATTATATATGCCTTTCAATTTCTTCTTTATTAAAAGGTGGAGTTTTATTTTATTTTCTGAGAATGGACTGCTTAGTTAGGTACTTTATCATCCATCCCTACCCCTCCACTTACCTAGTTTTTAATTAATCAAATAACAAAATTGAGCTGGTCAATTTAGTCTTAGTTCGATTGGTATAGGTATTATTGTCAATGTAGAAGGACGTGGATTCGAGTGCGTTGAAGTGTATTATCTTCCTATTTATAAATTGGGAAGAGATTATAAGTAGTTCTAAATATTACGTAAAAAAAAAACAGAGATTTAAAAAAGTATATACAAGCTGGGCTGATACTGCAAGCAACATACGCCAAATTGCTCAATGAGCACACACCACCATCCACATATATTTTCAAAATGGACCCCAAAATTTACAATTTTTCTTTTTTTTCTTTGTTTTTTTCTCAAAAGAAAATAAAAAAAGGCCATTTGCTTGCTTCTATAATTGTGTTTGTGCATGTTGAATCTTATCATCAATAAGGGTTTTTTTTAAAGCGATCCAACAACTAGACAAATGAATTATTATTTACGATAATAATAAATTTAATTTTTAATCTTTTATTTTTTCGTTATTTTGGTAATAATTCATTATATTGATGATTTTAGTTTTTAAATTTTAATAAATTTGTTCAAGAGTTAAATTTATTTACCTAAATTTAAAGGTTTGTTCGAAATTTGAAAAGATTTAGACGAAAAAAATTTAGGCTTATTTAAAATATAGGGTGAGCTAAGACTCAAACATTCAGCTCCCATATCTGACTTAACATATGAACACCTCTAACCCTAAAGCTTCAAAATTAGTCAAAATATTTTTTGTTGGATGGAAAATGAGATAAATATCAAAATTGTACATAAACTTTGATTTAATGTGCAATATCATACATAAACTTAGATTTTAATGATTTTAAATGTAAAACACTAGTTTTTCCATTTGACACAATCCAAACATGTCAAGTGGTGAAAACAACCAAAAAAAATATTGTTGTTAATCTGTAATGGTCGACCATTAATTTTAACGGTTAAAGATTTAATTTATTATAATTTTAACAACATTCAATGAATTAATTGAACAAAATATATCTAATTAATTTTTTTTAAATTCAGTAACTAAAATAAGTAAAAAAAATAGAGCTAAATTTATCATTTTACATTATTATTTTGATGCTAAAGTCTTATATATTATTATTTGAAATGAGTATGTTGGTTTAACTTTGAGGGCCCAAACATTGGCTGACTTTAAGACATTGGGTTTGCAAAACCTTAGTCATTAAGCTGGTAGCAGTGCTGTTCAGCCCGCAGTAGAAGGGAAGCAGACACTCTCAGTGATTTTCGGGATATAAATTCGGTAGACCCGAACTTGAAAATTTGACCTGAACTATCAGAATCTAGTTTTGAAACGATTCGATAAGAACTCGTTGTTCGATAATTTAAATTCTTTTAGGATGATTCTAAATTGAATTGACCTCAACCTGAAATAAAACTAAAATAATTCGAACTTGAATTTAACTAAATCCAACACGATTCAAATTTATAATGATTTGATCTAAAAAAATCAAGCTTCAAACCTTTATAGCCTGAAATAGTCCATAAGCAAATGGGCTATTTGTATCCTTTAAACCTTCTCTAGCCCAAGAAAAAAAATAAAAATGTTACATTAATAAGTTGCAAAAAAAAACCTAATTGAATCGAATCGAATTTTACTGATTTGAATCGATTCGGTTTATTAATTTTAATATTTCTTAAAAAAAAAGTTACGTTAACAAGTTCTAAAAGTTGTCATGTATACATTAATTTATTTTCATAAATATCAATTAAGAACATATGATAATATTTTAATTCTATTTGTGAAGTAAAAAACTTCATCCTTAGTGTATCAAATAATTATCTATATTATTAATTAAGTTCATCGCTGAGTTAATGTCACGAGTCAACTGACACTAACTCGGTTAGAAAAATTACAAAAATATCCTCCCGTAATTAAAATAAGTTTATATCATTTGAGGGTATTTAATCTTTTTCATTTTAACCTAAACTTATAAGAATATAGATATTGTGAGATTTGAAACCCACATCAATTGAATTAATAAAAAATTATATTTACCATTTAACCAAAGCTTCATTTTATTACTTTCTATACGTTTTTACTTTATTATACACAATTTATTATCTTAATCAGTCGTATAGCTATACTTACTCTTAATTAAGCTATCGACTGAGGTGTCACAAGTCAACCGACATCATCCCGATTAGAAAAAATTATGAAAATATTCTCCTACAATTTAAATAAATTATATTATTTGAGGGTATTTTAATTTTTTTAATTAAAACCTACAAAAATATAGATATGGTGGTAGTTGAACCCACACCAATTGGATTAGTAAAAACTTAAATTTACCAATCAACCAAAGCTTCATTTTTTTATTTTTATAAGTTTTATTTTATTATGCACAATTTATTATATTCATTAATTATAAATATTAATAATGTTGTTGATTGTGTTGGTGTCACAAGTTAACTCGACAACAACTCAAAATTGATGACAACACCATGATAAACAATTGTACTCATTCGGTATTCTTAATGTAATATATTTATGTGCTTAAATTTCGTTTTATTAACAATTTAATCTAATTTTTTATACTAATATTATACATATTTAATTTGTTATTACTAATTAATTTCAAACCATACATTTCATTATTTATTGTATGTTATTTTCAAACACATCTCTATGTTCTAAATGGTCTCCATACATGTCTAGAATTTTGAGCCCTAATAATCTAATGATACATTAAATAAAAATATAATTCAATTTGAATAATTACTTTTTTTAACTCATGAATCGAATATCGAATCAAACGCATGAATTAAATTAAACTTAAATCGTACTTAATAAAGTCAAAACTTAACATTATGATTCGATTCGATTTTCAATTTTTTTTGTTGGGTTGATTGTACTAGACATTTTCAAATTACAACTCAAATTTTAAATTAGTCCTTAAAATTTAAACAATCTGAACTTTTAAAGTATCGACATAATATCAATTAAGTTATTCCGTCAACCTATTCATTAATTTTTACATTGAATGTCAACTTAAATAGAACAAATACCATATTAATATATATATATATATATATATATATATATATATATATATATATGTATATCAAATTGTGAACACATGTGTTCCTATTTTACAAGCAACTTGAATATGAATATTAAAAAATAGAAATAATACTCAATTTGTATTGACAATGTTTGTTCTTTTTAACACGTTAAACTTAAATTATTCATGTGATAGGTGGACATACGTTTATAATTTGATTCATGTATTTTGAATACATACTCCACGTTATATTTAAACCGACAAGTAAACTAACAAAATAATCTAATTAATATTATACTAATATTTTGATAACTTAATTAAAATCTTTTGAAATTTATAAATCTATCAAGCCATAGTTTTGTCCTTGAGGCATTTAGTGCAATTAAACCCTTTTTATTTGTCTGTTTTTATTTCTAACTTTTGACGTTTACGTAAATATAAAATTAGAATTTTAATATCGTTAGCATTCTCTTTAAATTTCAAAAATTGTGATATTCTTTGTTAAAAAACATAAAAATGTATTATAGAATATATCGACTCGAAATTCAAATTATTCGGGTGATTCGAAATTCGACAAAAAAAAATCCATTTATATATACTTTTAAGGACTCTCTTTAAAGAAGTTGGATTTCTCAAGACTTCACTTTTTTTTTTCACGACAAAATATTTTTTCTCTATACTCGATAACTTATATCAAGAATAAGATAAATTGATCAACTCAACTATCAATTAAATCTTGTATCATCGAAATGAAAATGATGATGAACATGTTTTGTTAATGATATTCACAAGAAATTCATGAAGACGACAATAATAATAATAATAATAGCATAGAATCTAGTCAATTGCCAATAAAGCATGCTTATACTTTAGGGTCAATAATTATATTTGCTTTCTCATAAAATTTGTAAGACTAAATATAACATTAATGAAAAATTTAAGATAAATAATTACTTAATTATTGCACTAATAATTTGATTTATTATCAACACATTTATAAATAGACTAATTTATATTTTTATGCTATTGCAGATGATGTTTCATAAAAAGTTTTTTAAATAAATTTAAATTCATTATTACATTCATCAATAATATATAATATTTTTATCAAATATTAATTATTAACAGAATGTGTGTTAAAATTATATAAAAAGTTGGTGGATTAATTATAATAAAAGAGAATAGTGAATTTGATGCATTTATTTGAACAAACTAACTCCATCACTTCAATTTTCATGGAAGAGTTTAAATTTATAAAGAAAGAAGAAGACTTAATGTGGAAGCCAATTTATAAAGGGGTTACTCAATTGAATTTGTCTGCCTTTCTAGTTATAGGTCCCTTACTGCTGGTCTCAAATTTGCTTTAGACATAAGCCATCATTGACCAAAATGGAAAAAGATGTTGGTCCTTTAAGCTTATTCAAGGTTGTTTCTCTAATTATTACTAACTCTATTATTATTCTCAACAGATAAAATATGGGTACTAACTTTTAGTCTTTAAATTTAGTATTTCTTTCATTTTAGTCCCTAAACTCTTTTGCCTACATTAACCTTGAAATTTGACAGCTTTTTTGAACTTAAATTTCATTTAGATATAATGACGTGACATTTTGAGATTGTGCCATTGATTTGAAAAAAATAATTTTTTAGATTATATGTTTTAAAATTTTTAGGTAATGATACGACGTAATATCAAAGTGTCATATAATCATAACTTAACATAATTTAAATTTAGAGACCAAATTAGAAAATTTTGCTAAGTTCTGAGACTAATATAAATGATAAAAAGAATTCAATGATCAAATTATCAAATTTAAAGATTAAATGTTGTTTTATCCTATCAATTTGTAGAGATCTTCAACAGTAATTATCCCTAATAAATTGGGTTGACTCAAGTGATAGTTTACAATTTGTGTTCACCAAGTAAATTTAATTATAAAATTAAGGTTTTCTTTTTACTACTTAAAATATTTTATGTGATAGAAAATATATTTTAAAAAGAGGGTAATAATCTCATGGTATTAATATTTTAGGGCAAATATTTGCATATTCAAGCTAGCTTTTGAGTAATAAAATACTCACATTCTCTCAACTTGTGTGTTTGTTTTCTCCGATTGCCTAGGCTAAGTGTGTTGAAGCTTCTCCAAAGTATAGTTGGAATAAAAATTAAGGCCATATGGGATTGAAAGTTGACTTAAACTCATTGTCATTGAAACAGAGCTTAAGGTCACACGTGACTAGAGTTAAAGTCTTGGCTCGGGATATAGGCGGTGTGAATAGAAAAGACAATACAATGATGATTTTAAAAATCAATAACTTAAAAAAAAACTTTTGACTAATTCAATGATAATTTTGTAACTTTTAAAAGTTAAATGGCTAAAACGTAAATTTATAATAGTTTAGTAACCTTTTAAGTGTAGTTTACCCAATTTTTTATTGTAAGTAGACATGTCTAGATCGGTAGTCTTAAGTCTTAACATTCGAAAACTCAAAAAGCAAGGAGACGAGCTCAGGAAGGGTAAAATAGTAACGTCTGCACCATAACAACCTACTTTCTTACCTTAAAATTTTTCAAAATCAAACGCATGCAAATTTTGCCAACCGTGATATACCGAAAAAAGCTCTTTCATTGAACCTTACCCTCTCTCAAAAGCAGAAAAAAACCATAAATAAATAAATAAAAATCCAAAAAACCGATTAGTTTCGACGATTTGAATCGCTCCGTCTATTTCCCGTTTCTAGCTCTACGAATCAATCGGAAAAAATCTCCGATTTGGCCGGTGAATGGAAGCAATCAGAAAACAAGCCACTCGGCTTCGAGAACAAGTCGCTCGCCAACAACAGGCCTCTATCTCTGTCCCCTAATTTGGACTCTTTCCTTCTTTTTGCTCAAATTTGATTTAGATCCAAGTCAACGCTGATTTCTTAGTTTCATCCATGATGTTTCTCTGCACTTTCAGTGATTTTCTTTTTCATTTTTGTCTTCGATCTGATTTTTTTTATTGTTAGTCTTCTTTATTTCGATTATGCGTTCGTTCCATTTTGAACTAAGTTTCGGATCTATTTATAGCGGTTTTTTTATTTGTGAATCGATTTGAAATATTGTGGAAATAATTGGACTGCTTGTGTGAGTATTAAACTGAAAGTGATGAGCTATTTGGATGTTATTTTTATTAGATAAATTGAAAATTTGAATTTGGAGGATGTAATTTGAATCAGCATTCTTTTTTTTTCAATATTAAGTTTCTATTGAATGATAAAAAACCGAAATATGAATTTGAAATATTGGAAAACTTTTTGCTTGTTGAAATCCATTAGAAACTTGTTTTATTTGTTTTAGATTGCTACCTGCAGGGAGCTTAGTTTGTTTTAACTCAAACTTTTATTTTCCTTGAATGTTACTTCAGGCTGTCTTTAAACAGTTCGGTGCTGGGGGATATGGAGGTTCAGATAACGTAATTACTGATGAGGTAGAACTCCAGCAACATCAGAAACTCGAGAAGCTTTATGTCTCAACCCGTGCTGGCAAGGTTGCTAAGTTGTTCTTTTGCATCAACTTTTCTTTTGTGTGTTCTCTTCGTTTAACTTGGTCAATTTTGTGTTGCAGCATTTTCAAAGGGATATTGTTCGTGGCGTTGAAGGATATATCGTCACTGGGTCCAAACAAGTTGAAATAGGTGAGTTGAATGATATATTGTCAGCATTTACTACTTGATTTTTTAGAATTCCATTTTGTAGATAATCGGTCTTTTTTCAACAGGAACAAAGTTGTCTGATGATAGCAGGAAATATGGTGCTGAAAATACTTGTACCAGTGGCAATACATTATCGAAAGCTGCTTTAGGGTATGGACGTGCTCGTGCTCAAATGGAGAAGGAACGCGGGAATCTGTTGAAGGCTCTTGGCACACAGGTTTGTTTAATGTTTTCATTATTAGAACATAAAATACTAGAATGTTAAGTTGCTAAGTTCATGAATCCATGGAAGAAGACTTCTATGTAAGTTAATATAAGCTGTTTGGTGGCGTGTGTTTGGATGGCTCATTTTTTTCTTTTCTTGTGTATATGCTTTTGGTTAATATTTTGATTAATTTGATTGTTAGGTTGCCGAGCCACTAAGAGCAATGGTAATGGGAGCTCCTTTGGAGGATGCACGGCATCTTGCTCAACGTTATGACAGAATGCGACAAGAAGCTGAAGCACAGGTTTTTATAGGCTACAATATCTTACTGATCAATTAGATATCTCTGTTTGTTTTAATTTTAGAAGAATATATACTTGTTTATGCATATATAGTTTCAAATAATTAGGTCCATAATGAGAAATGCTTGAAGCCGATAATCGGTTGAGGAGATGGGTTTCTGCCAATCTATACATGTTTGCATTTTCTAGAGATTTGTCAAGAGTGATATACATTATGTGTTGTTTTTCAGTACGGAGTAATACTTGCCCCTTGTGTTATGATTATGAAAATTGTATATAAGTATATATTTACGCCCTCCGTTGGACCTAAACAGGCAATTGAAGTTTCGAAACGCCAAGCTAGAGTAAGGGAAACATCGGGAAATCCTGAGATTGTCATGAAATTGGAATCTGCAGAGACAAAACTGCAAGACCTAAAGTCAAACATGGCAATATTGGGAAAAGAAGCTGTTGCAGCAATGACCGCAGTTGAAGCTCAACAACAGAGGTTGACACTTCAGAGACTTATTAGTATGGTAATACAAATTTCCTTCCATATAAAATACTTTAGTTTATTTGGGATGTCTATGAACTTAATTTTGATATTTTATCTCGGGTCAAAAGATTGAAGCTGAACGTACATATCATCAACGAGTCCTTCAGATACTTGATCAGCTTGATGCCGAGGTATGAATTTTGCTACTGAATCCTTTCTCAATATTCTCTTTCTAGAACTAACCACCAATATTCACACAATATAATTGCCCTGTCTTCTTAATAGATGAGATCCGAACGACAACGAATCGAAGCACCTCCTCCCCCAAGTATGGAAACCATGCCTCCACCTCCAACATACGAGGAAGTTAACGGAGTTTATGCGTCCCAAACAAATAACGGTTCAACAGATAGCATGGGCTACTTTTTAGGCGAGGTTTGTAACTCAGTTCCTTACACCATCATTTTTGAACCAACAAGTTACTCTAATCTGTTCAACGGCTGACTAATTGATGTATTTACTCCAGGTAATGCATACGTATAATGGTGAATCCGACGTGGAGCTTTCTTTGTCAGTTGGTGACTTCGTAGTTGTTCGAAAGGTTTAACTGCTTTACTTTCCTATACAATTTATGAGGATATAGTATAATCCAATAAGGATTTGATTTCTATAAACTCATGGATTTTGGCAGGTGACGAACAACGGGTGGGCCGAGGGAGAATGCAAGGGGAAAGCAGGTTGGTTCCCTTTCGGATACATCGAAAGAAGGGAACGTGTTCTTGCAAGCAAAGTGGCAGAAGTTTTCTAAGACATTTCTGCATATCGGTGTCGGAGAAGACGTTTTTGTACGTGCATCTTTCTCTTCCATATTTGTTTGTTTTGTGCCTTATATGTGTATTTCTAATTGAAGAGTTTTCACAAATAGAATTTTATCCTTCACTATGTGAATACATTTTATATTTTTATTTATCTTTCTTTTTAAAAAAAGCGTACCATGATGTATTTTGACTTAGAATATATTTTGCAGAAATGTCTGCATTTGTTATTACATGCACAACCAAAACGGTAGCGTTATACCATTTTATTAGTAAACCTCACTCAACAAAATATGTACAACAAGACTTCATTTTTCTAATACACCGATAATGATGTTTTATATTATTTAATTTTTTAGAAAAAAAAAAAACTTTTTCAAGCTAGATTAGAATGCTACCACATATCCCATATCGTAGAAATTTATTATTTTATTTATTATTAATTAAAGCATGGTCCTGCACAAATGAAAACAAAGAGAACAAGAAGGGTTAATCAATATGCCACAAGTCCCTATTTCGAAAGTTAATCTTTCTATTTTTATTTTTAAAAATTCAACATAAACCTATATTTAACAAAAAAAAAAAAATTAACTGTGCAATCTAGAATTGTCATTGTTGAAGGAATAAAACTTTAGGCTCAATTATTAAGCTTGAGCCCAACTCAGTCCAAAAAATAAGTCTAAAATTTTTACTTAAACCCGACTCAAATACCAATGCTAAAGCTAAGTGTAATCCACCTATATTTATTTTTTTAAATATAATATATCAAATATATTAAAATATTAAATAAATATTTTCTAACAAATTAAAATAAATTTTAAAAAATTTTATACTTAAATAACACTAAACAGCAGCAAAATATGAAAAAACAATAATTTTTTATTGCAAATTTGAGTCAGACTAAACCCAAATAAAAAAATCTTATCCAAAAACTGACCCATTTTTCTATACAGTCCTTATTTTTTTTTTATCTAAACTCTTTTTTCAAACCTTTTTCAAACAAGCTTTCAAGCTGAATGACTCAGGCCATAAACAACTTTAGTGCTGACTATTATGCTTGAATTTTAAAATCTAAAAAAATTAAATTTTGAAAAATTAATATATATGGACTAAATTCTAAATTTGTTAAAGGTATAGAAACTCATTGCATATTAACCTTTTGATAATTACTAGACAATTAAAATATAATTTCAATATTTTAGGTCTTGTTATCGTTTAACTTTAAATTCTTTTATCAAATTCATTGCTGTGATATTTTGAAATTAAAAATACTCACTTTATAGTGATGTAACACAAAAAAAAAGTCGTAATGAAACTGAATTTAATAGAAATTTTAACTTTATTAACAATTGGACTTCCATTTTAAATTTAAAAATAAAGAGATTAAATGACTTGAAATAAAAGTAAAAAAACTAAATTCGAAATATACAAAAAGTACAAAGACTTAAAACACATTTTATCCTTTTACTAAACTAATGAATTTCATTGTTAAGTAATAGAACTTACTAGTTAATTTGGCCCACTGGGGCCTCGATTGCCAAAAATAATGGCCAGTAAAATGAAAAGCAAGACAGCCTGCATTAGGTCAAATGAGAATAATCAGTAAATATCCATTGAAAAATAGCCACAAGGATGCCAAAATGTTAGATAAAAGTACTATGAAAAGTACTATGAAAGCTCTTCTATTAAAAGGTAAATTGCATTTTGTACCCTGTACTTAAGAAATTGACAGATTAATCCCGTTAGATTAAAAAGTAAATTGATTTTTTTATTAAAAATTTTATCTATTTCTACTATTAAAATTTGATCTTTGTACATTAGAATAAGGTACATGTGGCGTCTCTACTTATTCCATCAACCACGCAAGTTTTTAACAGTAAAAATAGATGAAATTTTCAACAAAAAAGATCATTTGCTCTCGATCTTAAAGTATAGAAACTAATTTGCCCATTTTTAAGTAAAAGAAATAAAATTCAATTGACTTCTAATATAAGAACCTACATGGTACTTTTACCCAAAAATTTTATGGACACTCACCAGAAGTGGAGTGTAATTGGTCTGATTTGGAATTATGTAAGATTTCCTGCCCAAAACCCATTTAAAAAAATGTAAGTACGAAGATATGATTTTTCTTTTTTAAACGAAAATAACAGCATCAACCATAAATTTCGATAATGCAACTTCGATAAACCTTTCATTCAGGACCCCTGAGTCCCTGCAAGTCTTGAGGATCGAATCAAGTCTGCTCGATGTTTTTTGTGCACTAGGATCGTTTTTGTCGACCTACAATAACCACAGAAGCACTTTCGTTGTCATGAAACCCCACGAAAAACGACATACAAGTACGATGCATTCGACGAAATTCTCAAAGTTGGTATATAAATATTGTTTATCAAAATGTTAAGAATGAATCACGTACCTTAGCTTTCAACATACAAGAAAAATCATAGAAAGCACCATAGACATCAGCCATCGTGTTGGTTCGGTCAATGACTTTCGCAGTGAGACCTGGAAACACAACCCGAAGATAAACTTGACATCAACCCAACAAATTAAGCCTCACTTTCAACAAAGCGTCTGTGCCTATAAGCTTCAAAGAAAACAATTCTGGAGACTAATAGCTTACCGCGCCTCATTTTCACTACGCCTCTGAAGACTTCGATGTTGTTGTAGCATAAGGCTAGTGTTCCGATAGCCATGACCTAGTAATAGCACAATCCAAGTCAATTCAATAACAGTACATGATTTAATGAAGATAACATGCCACTTGAATGATATACAAGAGCGAATATAAGATAACAGAAGAAATACTCTCTCTCGAACCTGAGGGATAGCACAAAATCGAAAGATTGCAGGATCAGGTAAAGCAGACATGTATTTTAGGCAATCATCCACATGTATTAAAGCATTAGTAATCATGTCATTCAAGCACTGCACTGCCTTGACCGAGTTTTCCTCATATTTCAAGTCCTACGGGGGAAAATTAATATAAGGGAACACCCATTTAAATGCGGTTCCATGTAAAGTTACTCAAACTTCAATGAAATTTGGGTATACCTCAAGTTTGTTGACATATTTACCCCAAATTTGACGAGGCCAAAACATACGCGACTTTGGTATCTCATTGATATCCTCGAGATAATCTCGGATTATATTTGTTTTCTGCAATTTTGTTAGATCCAAAACACATGGTTAAAAAATCGTATCTTCAAGCAACTGTCGAAATCCATGCACAAGAAAAAAGTTACTTCATTCGCGTATCAGAGCAATACCTGAAGAAATAACCCCATTGAATTGGAGAGAGTATCGGGAGCCAAATCTTCTGTACCGCATGCATGGAAAAGTTTGGAAAGACCTAATCCCACGAGTCCTGCTACATAGTGACAATATTCATCGTAGTCATCAACTGTTTCAACCTGCAATATAAAACACAAGTTTCCAGGATCATATATATGTTGATATGAACACATTTAAAATTTGTTTTCGTGCATACGTATGATTTAGTGCTAAGATTGAGAGGTTAAGTTCTTATATACGGTAAGAGACAATATAGAAGAGATCAACCAGTCTTTGATTCTTTGTAAATAAACCTTTTTCTCATTCATACATCCAGGTATAGCTCAGTGCCCACTGTCCAGTAACTCATATTAGATATAGCAAATTAATATATCTATTTGTTCAAGGGAAAAAGCTGAATATTGTTGACCGAAATAGAATACTGTCTTTTCAACAATGCAGATTAGCACACACAAACACACATGCATTTGTTCGAGGGAAAACCCTGAATTTTGTTGGCTGAAATAGAGTACCATGTTCATCAACAAAAAGCAGGTTAAAATAACAATGCATGCGTTGTTAAAATAAACAATGCAGATTAACACACATGCAAACACTAACATATTTGTTCGAGGGAAAACCCCGAATTTTGTTGGCTGAAATAGACTACCGTGTTCATCAATAAAAAGCAAGTTAAAATAACAATGCAGATTAACACATACACACATATTTGTTCAAGGGAAAACTCAAATTTTGTTGGCTGAAATAGTATACTGTCTTTACCTTCCCACACCTCAACAAGAAGATCAGTGTTCATCAAGAAAAAGCAGGTTAAAATAACAATGCAGATTAGCTTATGCACACGCACGCGCGCAAACATATTTGTTTGAGGGAAAACCCAGAATTTTGTTGACTGAAATAAAACCCCGTCTTTTCCGTCCCACACCTCAACAAAAAGCAGGTTAAAATAAACAATGCATGCATGACAAACCTCTTTGCAAATAAATTTTGCCATTCCTGCACCCATTCTTTTTGTAATATCCTCAATTGCCTCCTGATAACTGCAAAATCAATCAAAAATCATTGATTCTTTTTTGGTCGAAATCACAAGCAAAAACAACTTGAACCTCGTTTAAGATACTGAGTTGCCAGATAAAGACATAAACACATATAGTTAGCATCACATTGAAATCTTGGCAAAAACAAAGAAAATAAAGAAAAAGTAAGTTAATAACCAACCCTTTTTCGAGTTCCAAAAAAGCAGTAGATACATGATGAAACTCATCCATAAGAACTTTGTAGTTCTTCGTACCGCCTGAAAAAGAAAGAGAGCTATATAAGCAAATGAACCGGGATTCTTTGACCCGTAAGTTTTCAGCAACAAAATGAGCCGAAATTCCAGAGAAAATCAACAGAAATCCCCCATTGAAGGAGGAAAATTATTCAAAATGCTCACACGAAAAGTGCCAATCAGGATCATATATATGACGATAAAATTCTTTAAGAATAGGAACTTTGATATCTGTTGCCACACTAGTGTCATCCTCTGCAAGTAAAAAAAAAAGTAACACATCAGTACATATCAACACTTGATTGTAATGATCTAAAGAAATGAGCCAATATGCAAAATATTACTCTAATCATTTATAGATTATATAATTTAAACCCTAAATCTAGCATGCAATGAGGCCAATATGCACAAAGTATTCTTAGTAATTTAGAATCAATGGAAACTTATACAAAATGGGAAAATCACATCAAATAAAAATAGAAGGTTGAAGATTAAGAACAAACCAACAGTAATGGGAAAATCACATCAAATAAAAATAGAAGGTTGAAGATTAAGAACAAACCAACAGTATCAAGAGCTCGAAGAACCAAATAAAATATGCAGACCTGAAAAACCACAACAATTTAATACTTGAGATCAGAAAATCAATACATACATGCAAAATAAAAGCGCCGTCAATAAATAACATCGAAATTGATAAGAAATTTATGAAATCAAACGACACCAATATAAAATTCAAATAAATAACCATTGCTTACAGCGTTTTTAAGCTCGGTGTCGAGCTGTTGAATAACGAGAGCAAAACTACGAGATACTTTGTGAAGCATAGAGAAACAAAAAGCCCAGTGAGGCTCTGATGGGATCTGTCTCTCGGCATGCCTTGAAGCCATTTTCAGCTTCAACAATGGATAAAAATCATCTGGGTGTTTCACAAGAGCTCCTAAACTCCCCATTGAAAAGATTTTTATTCTCTCTTCAAATCAAACCCAAATCAACAAAATTAAAATCTGGGTATATGTTTAAATCGTACACTTTCAAAGAGAGGAATTGAGGTTCTTGGATTTTATACTGGAAGATACTAATTGGAGCTTTTTTTATATAGTTTTAACTGAAATGATGCTTGGTTTTGGCCTGTTCACTGTCTTCTTTTTTTCCCCTCCGTTAAAAAAAATTTAAATGTTGATTTTGAGTCAAAATTTAATTGATTTTCGACCTGTTTTTGAAGATTCGATTGATTGAACAAGTGGAAAGCGAACAGATACAATTAAATCTAGTGGTTAGGAAAGTGTTGAAATTTGGAATATTTTTATACAATAATTTGGACTTCTTAGACTTGCCAGCTTGCTGGAAAAAAAAAGGGGTAAATTCCACCCAATGCCATTAAACTATTCGTAAATTTATGTTTTTATCACTCAACTGTAAAAAATTATAAAAATAGTAATTAAACTATTCAAAAAGTTTCATTTAAGTTATTGAATTTTTTGAAAGTTTTTATTTAAGTTATTAGGCTGTTAATTTTTCTTTTAAAGTTTGGGTAATGAACTTTAAGCAACAATTCGACGATCAGTACGATAGATTGATACTCATCGATGAGTAGAATGACATACCTTAGATCTAAGTCAATTTGATAGTCGATGTTGAAGATGACTTGGATTCAAAGTATGCTCTTCTACTTGTTGATGGGTATTGATCCGTTGTGCCAATCATCAATTTTTTACTTGGAGCTCGCCAGTGAAACAAAAACAAAAAAACCTCAACAATCTAGTGACAAATATAAAATTTTAAATAATTCAATGACTTAAATAAAATTTTCACATAATTCAGTGACTATTTTGTAACTTTTTGAAGTCCTGTGGCCAAAACGTAAACTTATTAATAACTTAATGACATTAGTTGTAGTTTACCTTAAAAGAATACAAGTTTAATTGTTAAATCTGTTAAACTTTTTCTGTTAAAAATTTAAAATTATTGCAAAATTTTTCTTTTATTATTACATAGTTCCTAAGTGAGATTTAAAAAAAATAAAAATATCCCACCAACAATTTTAATAAAAATTTAACTATGTAAATAATTGTTTCTAAATTTTTTTATCCAAAATAAATATTCTATTATTAGTCTATGTGCTTTACAAAAGCGATTAATTTAATTCTTATACTTTAATTTGATCAATTTTGGTCAGTATACCTTTTGAATCGACAATTTTAGTCTTTGTACTTTTCAAATTTTGAAAATTTAGTCTTGACCCAAATAATAACAGTTAAATTTGTTTGGTTAAATTTAATTACTTGTCTCGTACTATACGTACAATTGTAGAATTAATCCAAATTCTCTAATTGGATCAGCCTAAATTCCCATACTTTTCAAATTTAAAAATTTAGTCTTAACGAAAATACCTGACATTAATCTATTAATTGGATTTTTAATGAATAATATGTCGAATATAAGTTGACTTGACATTACATATATGATAATGTGTTTACTGTATCAGATTTTAGAAAAATGATAGAACTTAATAAATGTAATAGTTACCATTTGGTGAGAACTAAAATTTCATGATTTAAGAAGTACAAGGATCAAAATGATCAAACTAAAATATAATGACTAAATATACAAATTTTGCAAACTACATGGACTAATAGCAATATCTAACTTTTATTTTCATTAATTTCCATTAACTATTGTTTATATTAAATTAGTTTGGCAAGAGTTGCCAAAATATGGACCATTTCAAACATTTTATATTCTATAAAGTATTTAATATTATTTTCATGGATTACGTAGGTGTACTTCTATTAATTTAAAAGGTTAAATTTAAGAATATAGTTAACTGAGTCTTAACTCGATTGGTATGGGTATTATTGTTAATGTAAGAGGAAATGAGTTCGAGTGTGTTGAAACGCATTATCCTCCTATTTATAAGTTAGGGAGGAGTTATGAATAATTTTAAACGTTACTAACTTCTAATTTTATAAATTATTATTTTAATATTGTATAATTTAAATTTTTATAATTTAATAAGAGAGTTAAATTATAATTTTCTCATTTTTGAAGTGATCAAAATTAAAATTGAAATTGTAAGAGGGTAAAAATGCAATGTTTCATTAGATTAATTATATAATTGGGTTATGTATATGTACGTATACTTTAACACTTATTTAGCTTAAAAAGTTTAAAATATGTTTTAATTTATATATATATATATATATATATATTGTATATTTGAAAATTTTATTATTATTTTGGAATAGTTTTATAAATGAGGTTTTTTTATGTATATTTTTATATTTTATGTAAAAATTTTAAAATTTTATGTAATGATATGATACTCTAAACATCACATAATCATGTTTAGGTGTGTAAATGAAACACTAGTACTTGCAAGCTACTCGAGTTCAACTCGAAAAAAATTTAAACTTAATTCAATAATTATTGAGCCGAGCTTAAGCTATTAATTGAGTCGAATTCGAGTCTAGTAATACTTAATTTAAATGGTTCACAAGCCTTATCGAGTTTCTTCATATTTTTATATTATTGAATCGCATTATTGCCCTTAATATGTATTATTAATCTTAAGCTTAATTATAGAGCCGAGTATAAGCTCGAGTACAAAAATTGATGAACAATCTTAATCGAGCTTGAATAACTCAATTATATCTCGAGCCAAACTCAAAGTTAAAAACATATGCTTGATTAATCTTAAGTCAATTATCAACCTCAAACTTAATAATCTTCGGACTCAAACTCAACTACCTCAAATCATATCTAAACTTATTAAAATGATAAGAAAATCTGAAACTAAAGTGGAGTGAAAGAATTTAAAAATTTAAAAATCATGAGGGACTAAATTTTGATTTATCCAAAAACGAATAACAAATTTTAGTGGTGAGTGAAGAGAATACTTACAGCTTTTTTAAGCTCATAAGAGTGAATCAGCGTAGTAACGAAAGCAAAACTGGTGAGAGAGTAAAGTACGGAGAAGCAGAAACGCCATTGCTGTGGATATAACGGGATTTCCTTCATCGCCGTTAATTTGAGCTTCAACAATAGATAAAACTCGCTTGGATGCTCCACAATTTCCCAAGCTAGGGTAGCTACTCGTATCCATTTGTTAATCACGGCGAAGATCACCGTTGGCGATGATGATGATGTAAGCTTCTGATCTGCAATTTCAATTGCAGCCATGTTTCTTGAGCTTTTTCAGAAATGTAGAAAAAAAAAAAGAAAAGAAACATTGAGGTCAGTGATCCGTTTGATTCCATTTTTATTGATTTTTTTTTTTTGCACTTGAATCGTTGATGAATCTTATTTTTAATTAAATAAATTGGTATTAGATTTACTCTGGAAGGATCTCGTGGGCCTGATTGTTCGGTGGAGTTTTTTTCCTATAATCTGTTGTATGGATATGAATCATATGATAATTTTCTTGGGAATTGTCGAACAATCTGATATAAGATCAGCCATGTCGACTGTTTGATTGAAGGTTTTTTTTTTTTAAATATAATGGAGGAATTAAAGTGTATTTTATTTTTATTAAAAACAAATTAATTAATTTTGAAGTTAGATTAAAGAGTATTATTTGTTTTTATTGTAAAAAATGAGCCTAATTGATAAAATTATTAGACAATTACCCGTGACGTATCACATGTATAAGAATTTATTTCTACTGTACAAATGGATAAAAATTTTAATGAAGGATTAGATTACTGTTTAATTTAATGTATAGAACTATTTTATCCAATTTTTAATAGAGACAAAATATAATTTAACTTAATATAATAATTTCTATTATACTTTTATCTATAATAAATTTGAAATTGAGTCATATAGATCCCTAAACAAATAACAGAGTTTTTCTTTCATTTACAGAATTTGAATTTAAAATTTTACAAAAAAAAAAAGGAAAAAAGGAATTTCTTGTAACTCGATCAATGACATGTTTGATAATTAGACATAACTTCAAAATAAAATAAATTGAGCCTTTTATTAATAGAAATTGCTCAGATTTAATCATTAATGAATGCTTTTATGATTTAATCATTTACGAGATTTAAACTTAAATTTTAATTTAAAGAATATTGATTTTTCATCTCTCGATCTACAACATTTGCTGATAATTATTTGTGAGTAAATTGTTTAAACGAAAGAGCATTCTTTAGAAAAAAATTGAAAATACTGTATGGAAAAAGTTACACTTACTTTATTTATCTATGATCGAAATTATGTAAATTGAACTTTTGTTAATGAAAGATCTTCGTTGACCGGTTTAGTCAATAATAAATGTTGACATGTTTAATGAAAATATTAGAGAACGAAAAATTAAATTATATATTATGTAAATAAATATATTAATGTCACACTTAATAAATATTTTAGAAAATAATATTATAATAAATATATAGATGATAGTTACTTGCCAATTAGATTGAAACCTATGTGTGACCCCTGGCAAAACAATATTCTATGATTACATTCAAAACAAACATAAAAGTTAAGTTTTTAAATCGAATTAATAATTAAATTGATCACTAATTCATTATCGATTTAATTAGTTTGTTTGATTTATTTAAATAAATTATAAAATAATTTTTAATTTGATGGATGGTTCCAATATAATTCAAAAAATCACGTTGCGAATTTTCCTTGAATTTTCATATTTTTCTTTTTGCTCACCATGTGTATAACCCCTATCTATATATATAAAAGAAGGCTCCAAAGGCCTTCCATTTGCGGACACGTGGCTCTCTCATCATCTTACTTTTTATTTCTACAAAAATGGTTAAATTTCACCTTTAGTCCCTCTAATATGGTTAAATTTCACATGGCCTCTCACCCGTGCTTCCTTCCTTTCTTTTTCTATTTTACAAAAAGGATTAAATTTCACCTTTGGTCCCTTAGAGACGTATATGTGACTTTTTATTTCTTTTAGATTTGCCTTGCTTTTTTTTTTTATATATTATAAGACGATGATCAAATTTTAATTTTAACCTTTAAACTATGTTAAAATTTAGAGTTTAATCTATATTGTTAACTATTTTAATCAAAATACCAATGTCAAATTTTTTAGGAACAATATTCAAACAAAAAATATATTTTATAATGAAAAGTTCAGATGAATGTTTTTAAGAAAAAATATATAAAAATTTTCAATGTTATTTTTATTGTTATATAACTAACAAATATATATATATTAATTTCAAAATATCACGCTAATGAATTTAATAAAAAATTTTAATAGCGATAATGATTAGACTTAATTTTTAATTAAACAAGTAAAGAGTCTAAATTTTTGAAAATAAAATAAACTTAGAATATATTTTGACTTTCGAATTTGTATTTTATAAATTGACACAAACAAATAAATTATCCAATAGGAAACATGAAATTTATAATATTTATATTCTACTCGATGTGATTTGAATTCTGATTTTCAAGATCAATCAGAATCCGACCAGAAAGAAAAAAAAAAAGTTTGACATGGAAATATCCAAATGCCAATGTCTAATTCTTTGTTGGCTAGCATCAATTATTACACATATTGGCCGCTGACGTGTCTTAGCTGCCAACGAAATATCAACTTGTGGTTACTTTTTAGTTTTAAACAATATTTATTCTTTGAATTTATATTTTTTTAATACAATCGCTAGACATTTTGTGGTTTACATTAATCTCGAAATTAGTAATTTTTTAAATTTAGTCCCTAAATTTAAATTTTATTCAGAAATGAGGACGTGACACTTTATTATTGATTATGTCATCACTTGAAAATTGTAAATCTTTTACAATATTGTAACGTATCAGTGACTTAAATGAAAATTTTCGAATAGTTTAGTAATATTATATTACTTTTTAAAATTGAATGACTAAAATGTAAATTTACTAATAGTTTAATGACATTGACTGCAATTTACCCCTTTTTTATATGATTATTGAACCATCCATAGTTATTATTATTATTTTTTTGTTGTTGTTGTTTGTACAACTATCACACCATTAACAAGAGTAATCATTGCTGCACACACCACCTACGATTTCTCCTTAACAGAATATGTAAGCATCGTGTGCTTAATTTATTATTATATCAATTTAAATTATGTATAATTAATAAAAATATTAATTAATGTGATTAATTTTGTTTAGTTACTCTCTTTTAAAATTAACATAGATTAAATTTTTTGATTTTTTAAAGAGTGATTAATTTGTTAAATGTCGAATATCTAATCAAGATTATTTGAATCGAATCGACTAATTAAATTGATTGAACTAAAAATCAATTGAAGTGTTGGTACGAATAATAACATTAAACCTGTTGATACATATAAATATAATCTATAAAAAATTATTGAATCAGACAATTAAACTAAAATTTTAATATTTTTAATTTTTAATTAATTAAATTAAATCAATTAAATCAACAAATTAATCAAATGATGGATTAATATCAATCCGATTTTGAAAACCTTAGCTGCTTGAGATGATGAGGAGTGCAAGCAGAGATAACAGCCGATATAGACTTTAAATTTTAGTGACAGAATTTGTGTATTCGTCGCTAAAAAGAATCTAAATACATGCGAATTTTCAGAGAATCTAAAAAACAATATATATTTGAAGAAACTAAACCTTTGAAAGTCCAAATTTCAGTGGTTCACTTCAAAGCATTCCAATAAAAATTTATTTTTATTTATCATCTTTGGTCATTTGCCTCCATTTTTCCTTTGAAATCTTTCAGAATTTTTTTTTTAAATTAGGGTTTCTCCGCTTAAATTAAACCCAAAAAAAGGGGGAATGATGTTAACCAGTAAGACATTAATTCAACCTCCTTCCATTCATCTCCCAAACCCTAATCTCAAACTCTCTCCTTCAATCCCTAAAAGATCCACTTTCTCATCCCTTCCTTTTCACCGATCATTTTTACTGTCTTTTTCACATAATTTGACGCCTCAAAATCCTAGCCGTCACTGCATTAGCCCTGGCCAGGAACTGAGTTATGAAAATGAAGATTTAGTCGAAGAACAAAATGAAGAAGAAGAAGTGGAAATTAGCCGGGAAATCAAGGGAGAGGGATTAGCAAATCAGAGCATATGGAATCAAATGAAAGAGATTGTGATGTTTACTGGACCGGCTACTGGGCTTTGGCTTTGCGGGCCTTTGATGAGTCTTATTGATACTGCTGTCATTGGTCAGGGAAGCTCAATCGAGCTTGCAGCTTTAGGTGATTAAATAAATGAATTCCCTGATTTTTTTTTAAATTTTGGGTTATTTATTTATTTATTGAAGGAGAATTTTTTGAGTGAATGATTGAATTTGGATGGATTGTTGGCAGGTCCAGCAACGGTTGTTTGTGATTATACAGGTTATATGTTTATGTTCCTTTCAATTGCCACTTCCAATATGGTGGCCACTTCTCTTGCTAGACGGGTTAGTTTCTTCAACATTATTGCGCGTGTTATTGCTTTTATCTGTAATACCAGTAATGCAATCTGAAAGCCGAGTTAGTGTAAACATAAACTTGATTAGTAAACTTATATAAATATAAAGGATTAAATTTATGACTTAACATGATTGTTGATTGATTTAACCAAAGAATGGGGTTGGAACTTGGGAGTTTATCATCATTTATATAGCACCGTGATTTTCTGCATATTGTTCATTTAAATGCTGCAACTTGATATAATATTATTGCATGGCTTTGTCGGTAAAAGTACCATGGAGGGCCCAATACTGGAGTTGAATTGCATTTTGTCTTCGACTACTAAAAAAATGGTTTTCTTTTTGTTGTTAAAAATTGCATCCATTTCTACTTTTAAAAACCGGTCCTTGTATGTTAGCGTGTATATAGCATGATATACATGTGACACACCATGTATAATTATAGTTATAAAGTTAGCCACACCAATTTTTAACAGTACAAATGAATTAAATTTTTAAAAGAAAGGACCAATTTGCTCTTTAAACTAATGTACAGGGACTAATTTGCCCATTTTTTGAGTGGAGGGGGAAAATGCATTCTAGTATAGGGGCCTCCATCATACTTTTACCTGATTATTTCATTGTATTTAATCACTCTGCAAGCTGAGATATACGTTGGGTCTTCCTTTTCAAGGACACTCTGGCATTTGGATACTTTGAATAATCTGTTTCTATTTGCTTCACTGTGTTTAAGGCTGTGTTTTAGGCTTTAACTCTATTAACAATGCTTTGTTGCTGCAGGATAAAAATGGAGTTCAGCATCAGATATCTATCCTGCTTTTTATTGGGTTGTTTTGTGGCTTTTTGATGCTTATCTTAACTAGATTCTTTGGTTCATGGGCATTAACAGGTAAAGCTTTTTTATTTGGTTCCAGATTATGAAAATGTAGGATGCTTACTGATTTTGTTGAGTGGGCACATCTATGGTTTCAACTTATGAATAGATAGAAAGAATCCCAATAAAAAATGAACCCCTTCTGCCATTTTTGACCCTTTCAGCTTTTTCTGGACCCAAGAATGCACATCTTGTACCTGCTGGAAACACATATGTTCAGGTTTATTTTCTTCTATGTTTCTTTCCTATTTAAACTTTCAGATGTTCTTAGTAGGCTTCCTTTTTATACACATAAACCTTCTTTAAATCAGTTCTATTTCCTTTACTTTCCTCATGACTGTTCATGGTTCAGAGATATTTGAGAGAATGCTCTTTGGAATAACGAAGCACGATTCTTTTGAAGATTTCTTACTTTTCTTTGTTATAGGTTATATCTATTTAATGGGATGTAGAATTATATGTACCTGGTTAAAGTGTCTCCCTAAAAGTCCTCCATCTTTAATAGGTCTTGGAACTTGAAGTGTTATATCTGATTTTATCTGTTCATGTGTTTATCTATCATGTGATGGAGAAGCGGAGGTATAAGGTGAAAGTACCATGGAGGCCCCTTGTACTAGGAGTTAGATTGCATTTTACTCTTTCTACTAAATAAATAGGCAAATTAGTCCCTGTACTTTAGTTCAAAGAGCAAATTGGTCATTTTTGTTAAAAAATTCATCCATTTGGACTGTTCAAAACTGATATGGTTGACGGAATAACTGGATAGTGATATATGACGTGCCACGTATCCATCATGTTGACGTACAGGGACCAGTTTTTAACAGTAGAAATGGATGGAATTTTTAATAGAAGGATCAATTTGCTCTTTGATCTAATATATAGAGACTAATTTGCCCATTTTTTAGTATAGGGGACAAAATGCTATCCAACTCCTAGTGCAGAGGCCTCCATGGTATTTTTACCGGAGGTATAATTGCTTTCTTGAGGCCATTAGTATTTGCATCTGGTTGGGTGACATCTGCTACTAGAATCCTATTACTGCCAATGTTTTTAAGTCATTCCTATGGCTAGATATTCTTCCACGGCAACTAGTGGAATTGAACTTTGTCTAATTCTTATTCTTACAGCTTCTCTTGTTGTCATTCTCAATTATTCCTATCGTGTTCTAATTGAAACAAAGTCTTTTCTGTTTGCAGATTAGAAGTTTAGCATGGCCAGCAGTTCTAGTTGGATGGGTGGCGCAAAGTGCCAGGTGCGATATATTTCATTTTCTCCTCCTTTTTAATTTTGTGTTTGAGTGAATTTGATGTGCATTGTTCTTGTTGTCTTGTGTGTTTTGGCACACTGTAATATGTGATGCATACACACTATTTTATTTTTTATCTGTCAGAAATGAAGCCCTAGCTAAACTCCTAGGCTATACTGTCCAGCTCTAACCAAGGATATTAATTAAGAAGCTATTGGGTTACTTATGATCTTCGTATTAATTATTTTTGGGCATAGTGCCAAAATTTAGCCCTCACCATTCTGTTAATTTGGCCCTTTTTTTTTTTTTAGCTAAAATTGACTATTAACTTTTCAAAAAGTCAAATCACCTTTCTTAGTGGAAATGCTGACTAAAAAAATTAATTTTTTAATGATGTTGCCATGGCAATCTGTGTGACAATTTATGTATATTTCATACTGACATAATACTATTTGTCTTACATGCCACGTCAATAAATAATTTAAAAATTATAAAAAACAAAAAGATAATAAAAACTCAAAAAATTAGTATGAAGTACACGTGTATTGTCATGCGGGCTGCCATTTTAAAAATTTAATGTTTTAGTTAGCATTTCTGTTAAAAACACAATTTGACTCTTTTTGAAAAGTTGATGATCAAATTCAACAATTTGAAATGGTTTAGGGTAAAATTTAGCTCAAAAAAGGAAAAGGGCTAAATTTGACATTCTGCCTTAATTTTTAAAAGAGATATTTTAGTTCATTTACAAATATATCAGCATACCCGTTTAGTAGGATTTATTCTAGCTTGATTGCTGATGGATTTTATGTTGTTGAATTGCCAAGATTGTGAATATTTGTTGCTTCGTTTCATTTTTGTTAGTCTTAACACTCTCTTTCTATCTCCCAGCCTTGGCATGAAAGATTCCTGGGGACCTTTGAAAGCATTGGCTGTTTCCAGTGCCATAAATGGTATTGGTGATGTTGCCTTGTGCATGTTTTTAGGTTATGGTATCGCTGGAGCGGCATGGGCAACAATGGTTTCACAGGTGCTGAACGAACCCAAAATTCCCATATATACAGCTGTTCATTGACCGGAAAATACTTTTTGGCACATCCACTTACCGACATAAGTTTTAGGTTGTTGCAGCTTATATGATGATTGATGCTCTAAACAAGAAAGGGTACAATGCATTTGCCATCTCCATTCCAACATTTGAAGAGCTGCTGAGCGTGCTAGCAATTGCTGGTCCAGTATTTGTAACTTTGACGGCAAAGGTTTACATTCTAATAGCAATATCTTGGATAAAAGTACCATGTAGGTCCTTGTATTAGGAGTCAAATTGCATTTTTTCCTCTTTACTGAAAAAGGAAAATTAGTTCTTGTACATTAAATAAAAAAGTAAACCGGTTCTTTTATGTTAAAAATTTCATCATTTTCTGTCATTAAAAACTGGTGTGGCTAATTGAATAACCTGACAGTTCCATGTGGCATGCTATGTGTACCTAATGCTGATGTACAAGGACCAACTTTCAACTGTAGAAATGGATGAAATTTTTAATAGAAGGACCAGTTTGCTCTTTAATCTAACATATAGAGACTAATTTGTGTATTTTTTTAATAGAAGAAGCAAAATGCAATTTGACTCCTTGAATAAGGGCCTTAATGGTACTTTTACCCAATATCCTGTATTCATAACCATATGCTTTTCACCTGAGACTCGTTGATGTTCTTTTAGGTAATTTTCTATTCTGTCCTCGTATATTTCGCTACATCCATGGGAACACACACTGTTGCTGCTCATCAGGTTAGATTTACTCACAGTCGTGATTTTTGGTCACTTGTCTGCTTTTATCTTGCATTGTTGAAAATCAGTAACACCATTTTCACACCAGGTCCTCCTTCAAACATACGCGATGTGCACTGTTTGGGGTGAGCCTCTCTCTCAAACCGCACAGTCATTTATGCCTGAGTTGATATATGGAGTCAATCGAAGTTTGCCAAAGGTCCGTGACCTCAACTTTAATTTCCCTGCCTCAGCAGTGGTAATATATCGCATTCCCTATTTAGTACACCATCATATTGGATGTCCCTAACATGTTTCGAATTGTCATATCAAACAGGCTAGAATGCTGCTAAAATCACTTGTCACTATTGGCGCTACACTTGGACTAGTATTGGGGATTATTGGAACGGCAGTTCCTCGGTTTTTTCCCAATATCTTTACACCCGATGTAAAGGTCATCCAGGAGGTTAGTTCATGTTTTCTTGAACATGTAATCCAAGAGGTTTATACATCAATGGCATGTGGATCTTTTTAATTTTTGTGTCCTTGTAGATGCACAAGGTGCTATTACCATACTTTCTGGCATTAGCTATAACCCCAAGCACTCACAGCCTTGAAGGCACTTTGCTGGTATGTTTCTTTAAATTTAAATTTGAATATCTCTTATCACATCAACTCGGTTTGCCAGTTGTCTATACACGAGCAATGACAACTCGTGCTACAAATCCATTTTGCTGTTGTAGGCTGGACGAGATCTTCGATTTATTAGCTTGTCAATGACAGGATGCCTTGCCTTTGGTGCGCTTATACCACCGGTAGAGATCCGTTTTCTTGTTCCTTATCTACCACTCTTTATCTGATAAGCTGATTAGTAAAAGTACCATGGAGTCCCTTGTACTACAAGTTAGATTGCATTTTGCATCTCTACTCAAAAAATGGGTAAATTAGTCCCTATGTGTTGGATCAAAAAGTAAATTAGTCCCTTCTGTTAAAATTTTTATCTATTTGTACTGTTAATACCTAGCGTGGCTGACGGAATAATCGGATCTCATGCTGACATACAGGGATCAGTTTTTAATAGTAGAAATAGATGAAACTTTTAACAGAAGAATCAATTCGCTCTTTGATCTAACATATAGGGATTAATTTGTCCATTTTTTGAGAAGGGACAAAATGCGATCTAATTCATAGTACACGGGCTTTCATGATACTTTTACCTAAGCTGATCAGATTTTGCAGTAAAATTATCCTAACTTTAATTTGTTACCAGCTTTTGACTTCTACTGGATGTGGCTTGGCGAGCTGCTGGTTTGCACTTATGGGGTTCCAATGGGTAAAAAGACTAAACCTCTCTTAGATTTTGTATTAAGGCCACCTGTTTCAGATGATTCAAATGTTGAAGATTCGAACTTTTTTCAGGCTCGGTTTTTCCTTTCCCTTCAACGTCTTCTTTCTTCCAACGGCATACTGTATTCCGAAGACTTGACACGATTCGAATTGAAGGATATGAAAGCCTCTTAATTTCGGAATCCGCCATGCCATTGATGTATTTTGACATTCTTCCACAGCAAATCATAGTTGGAAGATTAAGGACTGCACCTATATTTATATATGTAAATTATTTTTTTATTCAATTCTTACTGCTATTTATAATTTTTTAAATCCTTAAATTAAAGAAAAATACATTTTTTCAAATTTAATTATTCCTAATTGTTGCACTCGCAATGGTGTCAACTAAATTAAGGTTCAATCAATTATACGTATATAAATTTTAATACTAATTTTAGTGTGCACTCTCCAGAATTAATACTAATTTTTGCGTCCTCTACTACACTTAATATTTTTTGCTAAATAAGTTTTAATTTAACATCCAAATACATTTATACCAACTTTTAATGCACATTTTGAAATTTAATTTATTTTAAAATTTTAAAATTTAAATTTAATGGTTAATATTGTCAAAATATATATTAAGTTCATCAGTGTAACTTAAAAAAAAAACTCACTTTTATTTTAGTTAACATGAAAAATTTTATTAATATTAATAATAATTAACTTACATTTTAAATCCAATTTTAAAATAAAATATATAAACTAATCTAATAAAACAATACTTACCAAAACAAGCAGAGGTCTGCAATTTCCAGATATGGAAAGAGAGACCATGATCTTTAACAGTCTCTACATCAAAATCATGAAAAGAGGTACCATTGGTAGATTCCAAGATTGTTCCAAAAACTGGGGGATCTCTGTTGGGCCAAGTTGCAATAAAAAGAAAATAAAAGGAGTCACCCCAACAACCACAACACAAAGCTTTTTCAACTGTTCTTTCTTTGTCCCAACGCCGAAACTCTCTGCTACTCCATTTTAGCTGAGAAAAATATGCAAGCTACACCTCTCTTTTATCCTCCATTGAAAAACCCAAACCTTAAACCATTGTATTTTCGCTACTCTTCAACGTTTTCCACCAAACCGCCATTGCCACATCTCGGTTTCCCTCGTTTCCCTTCTAAAGTCCATCGTTTCATCAAGAACTGCATTGTTTCTAGCCATGAACTATCCCATCTCGACACTGAAATCACAACACAAAATGGTGGGTTTCCGTTGTGCGACCGAGTAAATGAAGGAGAAGATGATAAAATGTTGGGAACCCAAAGTTTATGGAGACAAATTAAGGAGATAGTGATGTTTACGGGACCTGCAACTGGTCTTTGGATTTGTGGGCCATTGATGAGCTTAATTGATACTGCGGTTATTGGTCAAGGAAGCTCCATTGAGCTTGCTGCTTTAGGTAAAAAGCCCTTCTTTTTTCCTTTCATTTGGGTATTCATTTCTCACTTGACTGTTAGCTGATGAATTGGGTTTTTTTTATTGTTGTTGTTTGGGAGTTTTACAGGGCCTGGAACAGTTCTATGTGATTATATGAGTTATGTATTTATGTTCCTTTCTGTCGCTACTTCCAATATGGTTGCCACTTCTCTTGCTAGAGAGGTGAGTGTTTTCACCTGATAAATAGTTGCATTTATATATATATATATATATATATATATATGTGCGCGTGTGCGTGTATGACCAAGCTATTTGCAGCTCTGTCATGTATTTTGGAGTGTTTGTTTTATCTTCTGTTGTTCTTGTGTTGATTTTGCCATTTATGCAACTGATATAGCTTATGATCTTCCTCTGTTCTATAGCTAAGCTACCATGTAACACTTAGTTGTTAGATTGTATTTTGTTCCTTTTACTTTAAAAAATGGGTAAATTAATTTCTATGCCTTAGATGAAAGAGTAAATTAGTAGTTTAAGTTAAAAATTTTATCTATTTGTATTGTTAAAAACTGAATTAGTTGGCAGAATAATCAGATAATGACATGTGGCATGCCACGTGTATCTCATGTTGACGTATAAAGATCAATTTTTAACAGCAAAAAGCGATGAAATTTTTAACATAATGACTAGTTTGCTCTTTAGTTTAATATACATGGACTAATTTGTCTTTTTTTAGTAAAGAAGTCAAAATTCAATTTGACTCCTAGTTTAGTACCCTTCATGATACTTTTATCCTATATATATACATATATATTGGTATTGAACTAGACTCCATGGTGCAGGATAAAAATGAAGTGCAGCACCAGATTTCTGTCTTACTTTTTGTTGGTTTGACTGGTGGCTTATTCATGCTTTTCTTTACTAAACTTTTTGGTTCATGGGCCCTAGCAGGTAATCAGCATAGCCTCATGCCTTATGCTTGTTTTCTCCTACGTGTTTCGATGTTCCGGTTTAGCCATTTTTTGATATTCAGCTTGCTTTGTTTCGTTCTTGCTAAGAATGATCTTCAATGAGTTCCAATTGGCTGTTTAATTTCTCATGCTTTTATTTCCAGCTTTTACGGGGCCGAATAATGCTCATATTGTACCAGCAGCAAACACGTATGTTCAGGTTCGTTTTCATAAGTTCTTGTTCTATAAAACATTGCCAAGCATTCAGCTATATGTTTCTTGTTGTTAATCATTTGTGGCAGTTTATGAATCGTCCGCTCTGTTGCTTAATTCTTCTCGTATTTCCTTCAGTCTTAACTGCATTTAAATCTTTTCCGGTGATAGATTCGTGGTTTGGCATGGCCTGCAGTTCTTGTTGGATGGGTTGCTCAAAGTGCAAGGTAGACTAATTTGCAATCGTATTATGCTGTTACTAAGTTTCTACAATGGCATCTTTTGCTCGTGGTCAGATTTTTTATACGTGTATTTTATACTCCGATTTCTCATTTTTTGTCACACAGTCTCGGCATGAAAGATTCTTGGGGACCTTTAAAGGCCTTGGCTGTTGCTAGTGCTGTAAACGGAATTGGGGATATAGTACTCTGCAGCTTCTTAGGCTACGGTATAGCTGGTGCTGCTTGGGCAACAATGGTGTCACAAGTATATTCATTGAACATTTCGGCGTTTACATTTCATAATTTAATCATCATTATTGTACCCTTTATGTGCTTGTAGATTCTTTCTCGAACTTCTAGTTTCGAATTGCTCGAAACTTGAATCTCGTTGCTTGCTAACCAAGTCAACTTCCCAGGTTGTTGCTGGTTACATGATGATCACCTCTTTAAACAAGAAAGGATATAATGCATATACCATCTCCATTCCGTCCCTCGATGACCTTCAAACGATTTTCGGACTTGCTGCCCCGGTGTTCATAATGCTGATGGCAAAGGTTTGGATGCATTTTATTTTAAAGCTTTATATACTCGAATTTGATTATTTATTTATTTAGGTAGCTTTCTACGCACTCATTATCTATTTCGCGACAAATATGGGCACACACACGGGGGCCGCTCATCAGGTTCCTGAACACTCTCTATTAGTTTTGATTTCTTTTTGCTTTCCGATGTTAAAACATATCGGTCTTAATATTACGAGTCTGTGCTTCACTCTAGGTCATGATCCAAACCTATTGTATGGCACCGTATGGGGTGAGCCTTTATCCCAAACCGCACAGTCATTTAGGCCGGAATTGCTTTATGGTATCAACAAAAATTTACCAAAGGTATGGGATTCCGGTTTTCGTTTAGTGAATTGTCCATATCTTTATACGGTGGTTATAGATTTTCATTCAATCACGAATGTGTGGAATGCAGCTTCCGTTGTGAGTTTTGTTTGCTCGATAATAACCAACTTTATAACATTCACTAGGCTCGAATGCTGCTAAAATCACTTGTCATCATTGGAGCTAGCCTCGGACTGCTATTGGGTATAGTTGGAACATCAGTTCCTTGGTTGTTTCCCAATATCTTCACATCCGATGGGAAGGTCATACACGAGGTTAGTCCTTGCATTTTTCGAGTTTACAACATTCTTTATATTCTTTTCATTTTTCCTATGTGTCCCAAGAAAGGACTGATCCCGAGAGGTATTACTTTGTCTCTACTCTTTGTCACTTCGAATACAAGGAACGTTTAGTTGAAAAGAAGAAATGCTTTTAATTGCAGATGCACAAAGTGTTGGCACCGTATTTTGTCGCGCTAGCCGTGACACCGGCTACTCATAGCCTCGAGGGAACATTGTTGGTATGTTCGGAAAATAAGTCTTTGGCTAGAAGTTCGCCATATATATAATGTTAATGGCGACTATATTCTGGATCATATTACGATATCATAGTATCTGTTCATTTGCAGGCAGGACGAGACCTTAAATTTGTAAGCTTATCAATGAGCGGATTCTTCTCGTTGGGTGCCGTTGTACTACTGGTAATATCTCCGTACCCTCCGTTCTGCATATTTGGAAATTTCTAATGTTTTTCTTGGTATCAGCTGGTAAGCAGCGGAGGATACGGTTTGCCGGATTGCTGGTATGCACTCCTAGGATTTCAATGGGTAAAAATCCATATCCTCAGTTCTCAATGATGCATACGATACGGTACTCGGACTGACTTGAACCCTGACTTCCTCTTTTCCGTTTTCTAGGCTCGGTTTTTCCTCTCTTTGCAACGCCTTCTTTCTTCTACCGGCATACTTCACTACGAAGAATCGAACAATTGTAAACCGGAGAAGCTAAAAGCTGCTTAGTGTATCAATTTTTTAGATCAATCAGAGTGTAGTTTACTTATACACCGTCTGTCTCGGTAAAACTGTCACAGTTGGGTCAAATTTTTGAAACTTTTACCTCAATTATTTTAAATATTTTAATCAATTAAATTTTATAAAAATATATTTGAAAACTACTTTATTAAAAAATATATAATATTTTTTCAAATTTTATTTATAATCAATTCTACAAAATAATAGGTAAAGCTTTTGACCAAAATCAAAATGTGAAAAATCTGAATTCTATTTTTATTTAATTCATAATTAATTTTATTTTTACAATATAAAAATAAATATTTTATAATTAAAATGGTGAAAATGAAAATAGCTTAAATTTTTATATAAAATTTATTAAATGTAGTTTCTGTAATTAAAAGTTTTAGTTTAGAAATATTTATGGTTTTCTTTTGAAAATTTACTAAATAATAATAAAAAACAATAAAAATAAATCCAAAAATAATATGAAAAAATAGAATAGAATTTAATTGAATTTAAAAATCATGAATTATTTGGAAAATTGAAAAAATTCCACCGAATAGAATAAAAATACAGCTTGTTATGAATGTAATGCAACTTGTCAATGTGCTAACCACATTATTGCATCTGCACTACGCGTCTATTTTTTTCTCAGGTCCCTATACTTTTCAAAACTTTAAATTTTAATCTTTCATCTTTTGATTTCAAAATTTTAATATTGATTTACAAACTTAATTTTAATTAATAATATCGTTATTTTTTTTCTTGGTTTTTGTAAAGAGAGGATGGGGAATGGATTGTCCAATATTTAAATCTAAAGGAGATTCGAATAATGAATATATAAAATACTTAAAATTGAAAATTAATATCTTAAATTAAATTTTCATCAAGATAGAATAAAAACTGTCTACTCTTTTAATAGTTTAGCCTTTATATAATAAAGGATTGATTTGGCTCAACGAAAAGTAAAGGGACTTATTTAACAAAAGTAAACTAGTTCAAGGTTCTTTCAATAATTTAGCCTTTATATTTTATCCGCTCTTTGTGGATACGAATCAATCTGTAATTCAGCTTAAAAAAATCAATATGCAAGTTACAAAAACGTGGAGAGAGTGGTTTATTTAAAAGGATTAAATACAAAATGGTCCTCCATCTATATCATTTTTCTCAACTAGGTACTTATAGATTTCTTTTTTTTTTTTGTAAAAAATGGTGCTAAACCATCAATTTCATCTCATTTTTCTTTCAAAACACTATACCGATCAATAGTATACGCTTTTCTTGGAAAAAAATACAACAAAGTTGATACTTTAGGTACCACCTTTTACCAAAAAAACTATAGGCACGTAAGTGAAAAAGGTATAATGTAGGGACCAGTTTTGCAATTAAACGTTATCTAAAAGTAAAACTGCAATTTGCAGACATGGATGGAGGGACCAGACAAGATCTACGATACCATTGGCTGAAAACAAGATTTTCCAAAAATTGGAGGGATCTTCATTGGGGCACACTGCAATAAAAAAGGAAATTAAAGGCAGCCAACAACAACCAGACCAGAAACACAACACACACAAAAAACCTTTCAACTGTTCATTCTTTGTCCCAAACGCCGGCAAGTTCATAACTGTAAAAGAACAAAGAAAATTCCATTTTTGCTGAGAAAATATGCAAGCTACACCTCTCTTTTATCCTCCATTGAGAAACCCAAACCTTAAATCATTATCTTTTTACCACTCTTCAACGTTTTCAACTAAGCCACCATTGCCACACCTCGGTTTCTCTCGGTTCCTTTCTAAAGACCATCGTTTTATCAAGAACTGTATTGTTTCTAGCCAAGAACTATCCCATTTCGACACTGAAATCACAGCACAAAATGGTGGGTTTTCGTTGTGCGACCGAGTAAATGAACGGGAAGATGATAAAATGTTGGGAACCCAGAGTTTATGGAGTCAAATTAAGGAGATAATGATGTTTACTGGACCTGCAACTGGTCTTTGGATTTGTGGACCATTGATGAGTTTAATTGATACTGCAGTTATTGGTCAAGGAAGCTCCATTGAGCTTGCTGCTTTAGGTAAAAAACAAGAAGACTTGATTTTGGGTATTCGTTGACTCTTTTCTATTAAATTAGCTGGGTCTGAATTGGTTTTTTTTACAGGGCCTGGAACAGTTCTTTGTGATTATATGAGCTATGTTTTTATGTTCCTTTCTGTTGCTACTTCCAATATGGTTGCCACTTCCCTTGCTAGAGAGGTCAGTGTTTTCAACGGATGAAATGTATGCACGTATGTATATATAACTACACTATTTGCAGCTATATCACAATTTTAATAATAAATAAATTGATCTCTCTAAAAATCGATTTCAAAAATGAAACAACTAAACAATTAATCATTGATTTTTTTTTCAATGTACACATTTTTTATTAGTATAATGATAAATTTAGCTCTCAAATTTTTACTTATTCTATCAATTTGGTCATGGTTTAACAAAATTAGTTCTAACATTTACAGATTATGTCAATTCGATCCAAATTTACCAAATTTGAGAGGAACCAATTTATTCAATATCGAATTTAAGAGAAAACAAAGAGGTCTTCTTACCGTATTTCAGAGATCTGAATTCATTAAATGGAGTGTTTTTTTCTATCTACTATAGTTCTTATGTTGATTTTGTCATTCATGCAATTGATTTAGCTTAGAGATATATATACATATATATATTGCACTGAACTAGACACCATATTGCAGGATAAAAAAGAAGTGCAGCACCAAATATCTGTCTTACTTTTTGTTGGTTTGGCTGGTGGCTTATTAATGCTTTTCTTCACAAAATTTTTTGGTTCATGGGCACTAACAGGTAATCAACATAACCTCATGCCTTATGCTTGTTTTCTCCTACGTGTTTCGATGTTCCAGTTTAGCCATTTTTCGGTATTCAGTCTCAGCCTGCTTCGTTTCGCATTTGCTAACAATGATCTTCAATGAATTCCAAAAAGGCTGTTTAATTTCTCATGCTTTTGTTTTCCAGCATTTACGGGGCCGAATAATGTACATATCGTACCGGCAGCAAACACATACGTTCAGGTTCGGTTCTATAAGTGAACGTTCTGTTTCGTTTCTTCTTGTTAATCGTTTGAAACAGTTTACGGTATCATCCGCTCCGTTGCTTAATGCTTATCGTATTTCCTTTATCCTTAACGGCATCTAAACGTTTTCCGATTATAGATTCGTGGCTTGGCATGGCCGGCGGTTATTGTCGGATGGGTTGCTCAAAGTGCAAGGTAGGTTAATTTGCAATCGTGTTATGCCGTTTGGCCTCGAATGAAGTTTCTACGACGGCATCTTTACTTGTGTTCGGATTTTTATATGTATGTTTTATGGTCGGTTTTCTCGGTTTTTCGTCACACAGTCTCGGCATGAAAGATTCTTGGGGACCTTTGAAGGCCTTAGGTATTGCTAGTGCTATAAATGGAGTTGGAGATATAGTACTTTGCAGCTTCTTAGGCTATGGCATAGCTGGTGCTGCTTGGGCAACAATGGTGTCACAAGTATAGTCATCCAACATTTCCGCATTTATCTTCGGTAAAAAGATCTCTCCAATTCCTTTCTATTTTAAAATCAAGCAAATTAGTCTCTCTCAAAAAAATCAGAGCAATTTAATCCTTATCAATTTCGAAAAGTAAGCAACTAATGACAATTAATCACGGCTTTAATGTGGTCCATCAATTGTATATAATTTTGATTGGATTGTATATAATTTTGATTGGTATAATAACAAATGTAGCCTTCAATATGTTTATATGTTGTCATTTTGGCCTTATTCTAAAAAATTCAACAAATTTAGCCACAACATTTACATAAATGTTGCAGGATGAATTTATTATATTAGGACCAAATTTGTTATTATATTAATCGAAATCATGTACAATTGACAGAAAACATTAATGTAATGATTAATTGTCCTTAGTTGCTTATTGACAACGATTGCTCTGATTTATTTAGAGGGACTAATTGCTCCATTTTGAAATTGAAAGGGACTGAAGAGGTCTTTTTACTTTTATCTTTCGTAATTTAATCATCTCCATAGTATCTCAATATTCTCCTTTCGAATTTCTGGTTACTCGAATCTTGTTGCTTGCTAACCAAGTCAACTTCCCAGGTTGTTGCTGGTTACATGATGATTGATTCTTTAAACAAGAAAGGATTTAATGCATTTGCAATCTCGGTTCCGTCCCTCGATGACCTTAGGACGATTTTCGCAATCTCTGCCCCGGTTTTCATAACGATGATGGCAAAGGTGAGATGCATTTTACATTATTTTGTTTCAATGACTTGATGATTTCGGACTTGTCGCCCCGCTGTTCATCTGAAGACCTTTCCATTGTTTTAGGTTGCTTTCTATGCACTCATCATCTATTTTGCGACGAATATGGGCACGTACACGGTGGCTGCTCATCAGGTTATCGAACTCTCTTTCTTTCTCTCCAATGTTAAAACTTATCAGTCTTAACGTTATGAGTCCGTGCTTCACTCTAGGTCATGATCCAAACCTATTGGATGTGGACCGTATGGGGCGAGCCTCTATCCCAAACCGCACAGTCGTTTATGCCAGAATTGCTATATGGAATCAATAGAAATTTGTCAAAGGTATCAATTCCGGTTTTTGTTTATGGAAGTATTCATATCTGTTGTTGGTGATTATCGAAGAATTGCATAAACTTTTGTTCACTCGATATTAACCAAGTTCGTATTGTTCATCAGGCTCGAATGCTGCTAAAGTCACTTATCATCATCGGAGCTATCCTTGGACTGATATTGGGTATAGTCGGAACAGCAGTTCCTTGGTTATTTCCCAATATCTTCACACCCGACCAGAAGGTCATAGACGAGGTTAGTCTTTGCATTTTTTGAGTTTATATTCCTTGTTATACAAGTCATCATCGTGTATAAGTTGTCCTATGGATCCCGAGAGGAATTGCTCCGTCTCTATCTCAGTTACCCGGACATGAGGAGGAGATTACGTCCCCTGCAATTCCGACTTTTTGTTAAAGACAATGAATGCTTTTAATTGCAGATGCACAAAGTGTTGGCACCGTACTTTATCTCACTAGCCGTGACACCAGCTGCTCTCGCCCTTGAAGGAACATTGTTGGTATGTATCTTAAACCCGGTTTTATTCGACAAAATGACTTGACTCAAACTTCACGATATAACTTCAGTGCCGACTATGTTCTCTCTCGCGTCCATTGCAGGCAGGGCATGATCTTAAATTCGTTAGCTTAATGATGAGTGGATGCTTCACGTTGGGTGCTATTGTACTACTGGTAAGGATCTATCTCCGTACACTCAGTTCCACATACTCGGAAATTCTAATGTTTCTCTCGGTGTCAGCTGGTGAGCAGTGGTGGATTCGGTTTGCCGGGCTGCTGGTATGCCCTCGTAGGATTTCAATGGGTAAAAACCAATATACTCGGCTCTCGATGATGGATATGGTACGGTACTCAAACCGACTCGAGCACTGACTTCCTTTTATTTTTGTTTTCCAGGCTCGGTTTTTTCTTTGTCTACAACGCCTCCTTTCACCTACCGGCATGCTTTATTCCGAAGAATCGAACGATTATAAACCCGAGATGCTAAAAGTTGCTTAGTATACCATTTGCAAAGACATTGAATCACTGCAATCTCAGCCTGTGCTTTAATATTGGCTGCTTATATGATTCTTTTCATTAATGCCTCTAAGAGGCTGCTGTTACAGATTTTATATTTTTAAATTTTCAACAGCAAATTGTAACTGTAAAATCTTAATCTAATTTAATTGATGTAATCATTTGTTCAAGAAATTAGAAACTGAGCTGGATGTGGCTTGTTTTATCATTAAGGTTATAAATAGACTGAATTTGAACGAATAAATTTATGTTCATATTCGTTTATTTACTTTTAAATTTGTTTGCATTTTATTCAAATTCATTAAAATTTTTAATTTTTTGCTTGTTTATTTATTTAAAGTTATGTGTGTATTTATTTATTTATTTAAGTTGACTTAAATATGATAGAGCCTAATGTTTCAAATTAAAATATAAAGATTAAATTTTAAATTTTATAAAAATACAAGAAACTTTGGAATATTTAAACCATTTAAGTTAAATGAACTTTTGAGTATTAATCAACTTAACTCAAATTTTTTATCCAAACTTAATTTTACAAATAATTTTAAATAGTAATACTAGAAAGGAATAAATTTAAGCTTTGAACAAGATTGCAAACATAAAATTCCATTGGCCTTGGTCAAATAACAATAGAAAAATTAAAAGGTTAAAATGACTCTTTATAAATTAAACAGAAATTCATTAATAATCCTATCAAAAACTTTGGAAACTTCAAAACAAATTTTTCCAACATCTATCATTATAATATTTTTTTAACTTTTCATTTTAAATCATATCCGATATACAATCAATATTTTAAGAATGTAATTAAAGTGTTCTAAAATTTGAGGACCAATTTAAAATAATAGTCATATTTAAATAAATGAACTAATTTAATTTCTCCGTTTTATTTCCAAAAATTTAGTCTCTCTACTTGTTTGAATTCAAAATTAAAATCCAATTGATAATATTATTAATGAACTTCCGTTTAATTTGTATGGACATGGTTTAAAAATTAAAGTTCAAATGATACTGCAAAGGGAAAAACAAGAATATTACCAATTGGATTTTAATTTTTAAATCACACAAACAAATAAATGGACTAAATTCCTGAAATTAAAAATAGAGAAACTCATTCAAAAGTCCAAAAAGTACAGGCACTAAGGACATAATTAGTCCTAAATGTTGTGGGTAGAGTGCAATGCAACACAACAAAAGGTTCAGGTACTTCAATAGGAAAAAAATACCAAGCAATGGGAACCTTGAAAAAAAAAAAAAAAAAGGTATCAAAGAGAAGTGAGCAAATTTGACACACATTAACATGTAATTGTCCTATATATGAGATATGACCATTATCTATTTTAAACAAGGGCCCTCTGACTACCGACGTGACTGGTACGGCAGTTGCTCAAAGGTTGAGCAAGATTAAAGAAACAAGCCTCGATTATGTAGTTCAAAATTATCGAATTTGAGAAGGAGAACAGAGCAAACCTGATGCGTCTGCTCCGATGACTGCGAGATCACAGATTGTACACAATTGACCCTCCTGGGTAGGCATGAAGCGAGTAGTACAGTAAGGGCAAGATAAATCTTTCTGTCCTCGGTAAATCGGGACGTAAGTTGCCCCGCATGTCACAAAAGGGTTCCTGAAATCGTAGTTTAACTGAGATGCATCTGTCATATTCCTCTCTGAAACTTGGAGTACTTGCCTCGCTGCCTTTGAATGGTTCTCGTTAGGGTTTGTTTCTAGAAGACGCCTGGCAAAGTTAGCGGCTGTAGCCAGGTTTTTTGCCTTGCAACAGATGGTCATTGCGTTCCGCAGAGCAAGTCTGAGATGAGGCATTTGAAGGTTGCAATGGGTGAAGTAGGCAGCAAGCTCCTGCTGGCGTACCGGATTGTCTTTCAATTCTCTACGCTTAAGCTCCATCTGCAGACCAAGAACATACTCCTTGGCGATGATAATTAACTCTTTGACTTCATCAACTTCCCTCCTCGACTCCACAACAATCAATGGAATTGTATGAAGAATGCTGAGGAAAAGCCGAAGAGCCTCAGTAAACTTTCCATCTGTTGTGGCCTTGTACCCAGCCTTCAGCTTTTCGTCCAGCTGAGAAAAGTTGAATACGAGAGAGGGTGGACCCCTCACATTAGGGCTAGCAGACTCACTCCATCCCCTCTCAACTGCCAAGGACACTACTGGCGCAGATGAAAATGCACGAAGATAGCTATGGCTGCCAGTGTGAAGATCGAGAAACATGGATTTTAAAGGAGCAAAGTTTCTTATTCCAAGTTGCCTGCTCAGCAAACGCATGGCTGTATCAAAATTGCCAGCAGCCGCATGATCAGCAGCAAGTGACGATCTCTGACTCCAAATTTGACTCACAGGCATACCAGGAGTTGGTGCCACGAAAACAGAAGAACGAGCATTAACCCTTGGTGTCTCTACCTCAGGAGGGAGTTCCAAGTCTTCAAGGTCCCACCCACCCTCTTCATTGTCTTCAGCCACTTCCCCATCCTCCAAAATTGTAGTAACATCTCCGTTCTGCAAGCCATCAGCATCGACCATATCAAGATCTTCACCCCAATCACCATCTGCACCCTCCTCCTCTTCATCCACTGCACCCCTGCCAGTACTATCGAATCCACCTTCAAATATACCTTTCATTACTCTCAACAGGGGCCAATCACCACCACAAATAACGGGTGCCGGAGGCATCAATAAGGAAGGTTTTTTCCCTTCCGGCAAAGAAGGGACATCATCTCCCAACTCAGCAGCTAACCTCTCCGCAACATCGTCTAGCCCATGGACTGATGCTGTAACATAAGCAAGAGGCAAATGACCAGCATTCTCCAAGATCTTTACACGTTCTTGAATATCACCAAGATACAAAGCATTGTGAAACTGGCCCATAATATCGTTCTTGACTTCTGCAATCTTCAGCATCTTGGACAGCTTTTCCAGGTTACCATTTATGAGATAAAGAAACGACAACCTCTCAAAGTTCTTTGTCCTCTGGTAGGCATATTCAACTATACCTGCATTGCCTTGGCGAAGGGCTTCCACACCCAACCTATACCAATGATCCTTGTCATCAATCTCCTTAGCAGATGCAACAGCAATTTGAATGTTCCCACTCTCTATAGCCAAGTTAAACCGAGTTTTCTCATCTTTGACAAAATGGAGGGCCACTTCAGGGAACCCCTTCTGTTGTAGATAAGCAATCACGGCCTCACCACAAAGCTGGGAGTTTCTTATCATGCTCATA
This sequence comes from Gossypium arboreum, assembly GCF_025698485.1. Classification (NCBI taxonomy): domain Eukaryota; kingdom Viridiplantae; phylum Streptophyta; class Magnoliopsida; order Malvales; family Malvaceae; genus Gossypium; species Gossypium arboreum. Next base: position 1,494,438 of record NC_069072.1, read on the forward strand.
ACATGATCATACCTCTTACGAAGCAGAGACAGCTTGAAAATGTATTCTGTAGCATCAATGACCAGCGTCTTGTTCTTCCCATCACGGTCCAGGCAAAATATTTTGTTTCCAGAAACCTTAGTTAGGTATATTGGAACATCAAGTGTTCGAATTATTCCACTATCTCCATTGGGTAGGCAGTATTTTATATGGTTTAGAGTGGTGTAAATAAAAACGCCATTTTCATCCCAGTCTCCACTCTTAACTCGTATCGTCTCATGAAAAGTGCACTGGTGCACAAGTTTCTTGCTAGTAATGATAATGGAATGCTTGCTGAGCAAAGCGACACTCTCCATGTCACTAGACCAAACAACATACTTCACAAAAGGCGTTTGTAGATCACCAAGAACAAGTCTCTGCTGGAGATCAAATACAACCACTCTATCATCTGATCTACACAATAAATTACCTGTTCCAGCATAGAAAATTGCATCTGTAGGCACCGGAAGACCACTTTTTTTAACAACCTCATTTTTAAGATTCTTGATTAAGACTTGGTTGTTGCTTTTGTCGAGTACAGCAAAACGGTTCCGAGCCACAAATATAGCAGAACTACCAGGACCTCTCTTTGCCTCCTGCAAGTCATTCCTACCAATGCTGTCTTTTGGTATCTGATACAACTCATAAGTTCCTCCATCAACATCTGAGCAGATAAGAACCGCATTTTCTGTGGGACTATAAGAAAGAGTCCTTGGACATTGATTCAGGGTTGTGGAGCCGGGCCGCCGGATAGGAACTATTTGTGTCTCTTTTTGTGTTGAAAAGTCATAACACCTTAAGAATCGATCCTTGGCATAAAACAGAGAATCCCCACTGACTGCAAAAGCAGGCCGTTCTCTCTCTAGCTTAAATACAATCATGCCACTGTCATGTCCAGCTGCCAAAAGATTAATCTCAGGATGGGCTGCAAGAATCCAGAACCTGTCATGTTCTCGACGGAAAGTTTGAAGTCCAGTTCGCTTTGTTGCATCCCACACTCGAATACTTTTATCCTCGGAATTGGATACAATGATGTCTTGTTTGGCATGGAACATGACACATGACACATTATTCATGTGTCCTCTCAAGGTATCCACTTCCCAAGCCTTGGTATCTGAAAAAACCCAAACAATTTACTCAATCCCACAACAATTCAAGAGTCTAAATTCCCTGCTGCAAAAAAAATTATCCACCTACTTTTAGCAGTTTGTATATACACAGCCAAGATCATAAAATAAAATGGAGTTGCGGTGGCAGGCTAAACTACCAGGGGTCACCATATCCAACTTACAGGAGGGGAAAGAAAGAGGAAAGTTCCTATAAAATTTTTAGTTATGAATAAAAATTACTTGCAAAAACTTTAATCAGTATATCTACCAAATGCAACATATAACGGAAGTGATATAGTTCCTGTATTTACCATTCATACGCCACAATTTCACTTGGCGGTCATCAGCACCAGAGACTATCAAAGGTAAAGTCGGATGAAATGCAGCCCAATTTACTCCTCGGTCATGTCCATCCAACACATACTTGACAACTGCATCAACACCACCAAAAAGATCTGTGTTCATCTGACTCAACCGTAAAATGTCATCTGCTGGGGAGGCACCCTTCTTTTTCAAGGAACTAACATCCCAAACTCGAACTGTCTGGTCAAGGGAGGCCGACACAACCAGGTCTTCTTTAGGATGGAATGAGGCGCACATAACATAGTGATTATGACCAGTCAACACAGAGATGCAAGTTCGAGACTGCCAGTTCCATATGCGAATGGTTTGATCATCACTGGCACTCACAACCCATGGATGTTCATGATGAAATTGCACAGTACGAATATAATCAAGATGTCCAAGAAGGGTAAAAAGACATCTATGCAACTTGTAGTTCCAGACCTTTATCTTGTAGTCATCCCCTGAAAAAATAAAAAAGTTTAATGTCATTCGGATTGCACAAGTACCTTATGCTCTGTAACAGAAAATCATAGCACAAATGGAGATTTTTAAGCTAATCTCAAATTCAGACCTCTATTGCCTATGTTGAACAAGTCTAGGAAATTTCAAATCATAAACCTTATTAAATCAATTTTTTATTCATTAATTCTAATGATATTATCACTAATAGGAGTGAAATGCAAATCCCAATAAAATGGTAAATAAACTGTTAAAAAAAATTATAAATTCCAGTCTATTACAAATTCTAAATATGCTCAAATATTTAACTCCATTTTCCACTCACTTGTATTAAAGCTTTATATTTAGGAATCTTCATCTAGAACAATTTACCCTAAAAAAGCATTAAACTAAACAAATTCAAATTTATCCATTCAACTGGTTTTATTACAAAGATTGTGACCCTCTTATATGGTATATGAAAGGTTGTAACTGTTGGGCAGTTCAAGACTTCGGTCTTCCAGCTAGAATGGACAATAAGTTCAACCGGCTTCACATTGCACTCATGTGGAAATGCAAATAAAATAGCACGAAGGAAGGCAGGGTGGGATGGAACATAGTTACTATCCTAAAGGGAAGGTAGTTTTGGGCAGAAAATTTTGAGGACTTGACTAGGTGCTTCTATCTTAAGGCACATCTGGCCTTATCTTTTGCAGGCCAGCAGCTCAGGCTCTCTCCGAGTGACATGGTTGTAAGATTACAACCTTAGAAACAATAGTTTTAGGCAGATCTCGATCCCAAATTCTTACATTCAGCATTGGACAATGTTCTTGCATTGAAGGTATAGTACCAGGCCTTGAATTTCTACGGCCTTGAATTTCTACTGGCCTTGAGTCAGCTATCCATATCAAGAAGGTGAAGATCTAAACGAAAGTCCAAATACATGAAATCTCTATAATAAATCTAGATCCAGCAACATCATACGCATTGGATTTCTCAAATGCCATAGAGTTACATGAATAAAAAATAGCTCCAGAAACTAAACTAATTCAAACTAATTAATAAGCAAATTCCACAATTTCACATTCAAATCCATAGATCACTAAAATAATTAACGAGATTCATTAAGAAATAAAATTGAGGCGAAAAGGAAACGAAATCCGAACCTCCAGAGACAAACAAAGGTTGAGACATGTGAAAATGGACACCACGAACAGGGCCATCGTGTTCGTCAAATCGATCAATCAAAGTCCCCATTCGATAGTCCCATAACTGAATAACGCCACTGTGAAGACTAGCTAAGATCCACGGCCTCTTGGTGTGGAAACTTAGTCCCTTCACTCTATTACTCTTCGTCTCAAACTTCGTCAACATTTTTGTTCCTTTATCTCCAACTTCTAATTCTCTGCAATATCAAATCAAATTCAACGTAAGTATATGCGTAACCAAACGGCCAGAATCCGATTTGAAAATTGAACGAAGAAAATGAGAAGAATTTACCTCAGATCTGATACAGCATCTAAAATTAAGAACAAGAAATGAGAAGAAATTGAATTTGGGTTTAAATGAAAAGAAAACAGAGAGTTTTGGATCCTCTCTTTATGAAATTTTTATTTAAGATCTGAGCCTAGAAATCTTGGAATTTTATTATTGTTTCTTCAACCTATCTTACGGTGCCGTTTTTGTGCGGTAAAAGGGCACTTTTTGAGTGTAAGTATTAAATTGAAGTTATAAATTTTGTTTGATAATTATAAAAATATAATTAGATTTTTGATAAATATATATTATATTATATTTTAATTTTTACCCATTTCACTTTATTTTAAGTTAAAATTAAATTTTAAATCTAAAATTTTTAAAAATATATAATATTAAAATAAATAAAATAAAATTAAAGTAATTGAAAATATTTTTCATTAAGTGATAATAATTTTTATTTATCTATCATTTTCAACACAAAAAAATTTATTGAATTGTTTTTATTTTAGATTGTAAAACATGTGTAAAAATTAAATCATTGAAAATATTATTTTAATAGATTTAAAATTTTAATAATTTATCTTTTTAGTCCATTAAACATAATTTTAATTGATATAATAATAAATTATGATATTAATTTTTTCTATTTTCTTTATACATTTTTATTTTGAAAAGTATGGTTATTTAGTATATTAATGGTGGAAATTATTAATTTCATAAGGAGGATTGAGAATTTACAGCATATATTATTTATTTTAAATTTTTTAAATAATGTAAATTGATGTGGCTAATGAAGTTAAAAATTCTCACTATTCTAACATTTAAATTTTAATGCATTTGTTTTTATTCAAATAATGTAATTATTTTACTTTTTAATTAAGAAATAAAGTTGAAATGATAATACGAAATTTTCATTAAATTTAAACATTTATGTTTTTATATTAAAAGGTTTTATTTAAAATTAAAATCTAATTATTAAAATGTTCAAATTAAATGAAATTCAATTAATTGTATTATTGTCCACTGAATCATTAGTGTAATGGTAAAAAAATTGAGATGATTTTAGATCCTCGTTGACGCTAGATTCAAGATTCAAGTTGTTGACAACCCATTCCCCATCCCAGCCAAAGGAAAAATAATAATGTTATTATTTGAACTTTAATTTTAAATTTCGGCAAGCAATGAGATTAATTTTTAAAAATTATAAGAAAAACACAATAAATTTAAGAAATCGAAAAATATAGGGAGTGAGGGTAGAATTTAATGTTAAGGTTAGTAATTAAATTTTTTTTTCAATATTCACCTGGTACTTAAGTTTTTAAATTTGATAAATAATTTTTTTCAATTAAATACTTAATTTTGATTTTAATATTTAATTTGATACTTGAGTTGTCGCGCACTATCGTTGAAAGTAATTATATGACCACCTAATCAAAGATCAAACCATCGGAAAAAAAACTTTTCGAATCAAATGTAAATAAAATAGAAAACTAATGACTTGAGAATGTAAATCTTCACTGACTCGAAAAAAATAAACCATCAAAGACACCACACACAAGTGATTGGAGGCTCAACATAATCCCCACCATGAGGTTTTATTTTAGATACAATTTATTTGTCATACATTACTCTACTACTATTCGAGCATATAATTTCATGCATTTAGTTAAATTTTACCTTTAATTTTTAAAAGGTTCGAATTTAACCATTAATTTTTAAGAAAGAGTTATATCACTTTTTTAAAGAAATTTTTTTATAAAAATTCGAAAATTAATAAATATTTTAAAATTTTAAAAATTATTTTGAAATTTTGTGTCAGAGGGACCTATTTGCTCGTTTTTTAAAATGGCAATGACCTAAAGGGTATTTATATCAATTTGTTTATTTGAGTTGTAAAATTCAACTCAACTTAAACTTAGAAATTTAAATTACTTGTTTTAGTTGATTCAAAATTGAATAACTCAATTCGATTAAAGTAAAATTTTTAAAAAAATAATTTTTATTGTTGATCGGTTAATTGAACGATATGAAGATAACAGTGGGGAAGCACGGTTCACCTTATTTGTTACAAAACAGAGAGTCGCCATTTAAGGTGGTTGAGGAGAGGAGAGAGTGAGAGATTGTATCGTCTGTATTCTTTGGCCTTATATATCTTTAATCCTGATTTTGAGGTG